>NW_013543232.1:0-234069 GCF_000499545.2 Eimeria tenella | reverse complement strand
GCCAGCCGCAGCAGCAGCAGCAGCAGCAGCAGCAGCAGCAACACGGGCAGCCAGGCCCCGCTGACCTCGAAGGGAGCCTTCGACTCGCACCTCTACGGCGAAACGCCCGTGCACCAGTACCTCTCGGAGATCCCCGCAGAAGATGAACAGCCGACGCCGCTGGGGGGCGTTTTCGGGGAAGAGGCGCAGCAGCAGCGCAGAGGGGTGGACTCTGTGGCGCGGCTGGTGGAGAGCGAGCGGCGAGCG
The DNA here is from genome assembly GCF_000499545.2 of Eimeria tenella. NCBI lineage: Eukaryota > Apicomplexa > Conoidasida > Eucoccidiorida > Eimeriidae > Eimeria > Eimeria tenella. The sequence continues at coordinate 233,823 of NW_013543232.1, read as the reverse complement.
ATGCTGTCTTCTTCGGGGGCGGACGCGAGCGACGCTGCAGCGCTGCTCGAGAAGAAGGCCATCGCCACGCGCGAGGACTTGTACCGCAGGCAGCGCTTCCAGCGGGCCCTTTCTCCCGAAAGACAAGACCCTTTTGCTGCAGACGGGGGCCGCAGGGGGGACGTGAGCGCCCGCAGCTACGCAGACGTCATGGTGGAGCAGCAGCTCGACAGGGAGAAGCAAGCTGCTGTCAAGCAGATTCGGAAGCTGCAGGAAGACGCGGCCTTCGCGCAGCAGCTGCTGCAGCAGCGGCAGCAGGAGGAGGCCGCCGGCGCCGCCGCAGCAGGCAAGCGCGGCCGCTGGGCCGGGGACAGGCAGCTCACCGACGCCGAACGCCTGGCCCTGCAGCAGCAGCAGCAGCAGCAGGGCAGCGAGGGGGCTGCTGCTGCAGCGGCCAGCCTCACCAGCCGCTGGGACACTCCCCTCCAGGCCGGCGGCCAGGCCCCCGGCTGGGGCGACACTCCCATGGCCTCCGGCGGAGAACCAGCAGCAGAAGCAGCAGAACAAAAACCCAAAAAGAGAAGCAGATGGGACGCCACCCCGGCGCAGCCCGGCACTGGCCAGGTACGTACACTGCAGGTTTCGTGCAGCTTTCCGGGCAACTTTTGCACTTTTTGTTTCCTTTTCTCCCGAAATTCTCCAAATTCAACTTTTTCACAATTTTAAACTTGAATCCGAGCGCGAGAGCACTCGGCCTCTGCAGATCGGCGCAAAAGCTGCACGCCGCTGCGCCGGCGGTGGGGTGTACGTACACCGCAGGAAACGCCGACGCCGGGCCAGTGGGGAGCGACGCCGCTCGTGGCGGGGCCTGGAGGCCAGACGCCGTTGGCAATGAAAAAGAAAAGCCGTTGGGACGCAACTCCAGTGCCTGGAGGAGAAGAGGGATCGGGGGTGGGGTCGGCCATGGCCACTCCGCTCACGGGGGCCCGCCTGGCCGACGGCTCCGACGCCGGCCTCGCCACCCCCGGCCTTTCCCAGACTCCGGGGGCCACCCCCATGACTTCGGGCTTGACCCCTGGGGCCACGCCGCTGGCCATGACGGGTGCGCGTTGCTGCTGCTGCTGCTGCTGCTGCTGCTGTCTGCGGGCTGCAGCCGCGGCGCCGCGGCTGCTGCCTGCGGGCAGCGAGCGGGGCGGGCTGGCGCTGCTGGTGCCTGCGGGCCGCAGGGAAGGCGGCGCGGCTCTGCCGCTGCTGCTGCCTGCGCGCTGCAGGCGTCGCCGCCTGCCGCTGCTGCTGCCGCTGCTGCTGCTGCTGCTGCAGCAGGGTGGGGCTGTGGAGGTGCGTCTGTGCAGGCCTGGGGTCCACGCCGATGACTCCGAGCACTCCTCTGCAGACCCCGGAGCAGCTGCTGGCGCTGCGGCTGCAGCAGGAGTTCGACGAGAGAAACAGATACTTGACCGACGAAGAACTCGACAGGATAATGCCGAGCGAGGGCTACGAAGTGGTGCAGCCGCCGAGCGACTACAACCCGCCGCCAACTTCTGCTGCTGTTGCTGCAGCACGCGCGCGGCAGCAGGCCCTGGCCTCCTCGGGCATGGGCCCCGCCACCCCCGGAGTTGCTGCTGCTGCCACTCCCCTCGGGGTCACTCCCATGTACGTCATGCCTGAGGAGGGGGGCATTTCGGTGAAGGCGTTGGACCCCACGGGTTCGCTGCTGGACCCGCAGGGGCTCGGCGAGGCTTCTGGGGGGGTGCAAATGAAGGCTGAGGACTTCCACTTCTTTTCCAAACTCTTCGAAGAAAAGCCGGAAGACCAAATGACCCAGGAGGTGACTCTTGCGGAGGGCTTGCTGCTGGATTCGGGGATTCGGGAGGGGAAGCGGGGGGTTCGAAGTTGAATTGTGCAGATTTTGTCTTCTTTTGAATTTATTGCAAGCTAGCGGGGTGATCGGAGCTGCTGCGGGCTGCTTTCTGTGTTGATAGGAAGTGAAGGAAAAGAAGATCCAGCTGCTGCTGCTCAAAATCAAGAACGGAACTCCCCCGCTGCGCCGTTCTGCGCTGCGCATTCTGACTGACAAAGCAAAAGAGTTCGGAGCTGCTGCACTTTTCAACCAAATTTTGCCTCTGATGATGCAGACGACGCTGGAGGACCAGGTGGGCGCGGTGCAAGTTGGGGTGTATGTGCAGCTGCAGCTGCAGGCATGCGGTTGCTGCCCACGTTTCGATGAAATCCGACACTTATTCTCACTTTTTCTGCAAAATTGTGAGGGGTTGTGCACTGCAGGAGCGCCACTTACTCGTGAAAGTCATAGATCGCGTGCTGTACAAGCTGGACGACCTGGTGCGGCCGTATGCCCACAAGATCCTGGTGGTCATAGAGCCTCTTCTGATTGACGAGGATTACTACGCCCGCATAGAGGGCAGAGAAATCATCAGCAACTTGGCCAAGGCCGCAGGCCTGGCGACGATGATCGCCACCATGAGGCCAGATATTGACCATCCCGACGAATACGTGCGGAACACCACCGCCAGGTAGAGGGCTTTGGCAAATGCACTTCGGTGGCGGCTTATAAAAACGGAGTTGCGAAATCTCGCGTTTTCCGTTGAAGTCTCTGGCTTGACTAGACTAGTCCCGCGTTGACAGTGCTGCTGCTGCAGCGCGAACTTGAATATGATTTATGCATCTTTCGAATTCCCTCTAGCCTGTATTGCATCAGCCCATCTGGTGTGGGCATCACCTGTAGTAAGCATTGTGCATGCGGGGATTGAAGTGTTTGTTTTTTTGTTCTTCAGGGCATTTGCTGTGGTGGCCTCTGCGTTGGGTGTGCCTTCGTTGCTGCTGTTCTTGAAGGCCGTGTGCCAGAGCAAGAAGTCGTGGCAGGCACGCCACACAGGTATAAAAATAATTCAGCAGATAGCCATTCTGCTGGGGTGCGGCGTATTGCCTCATTTGCGGCAGTTCGTTGAAATCATCCAACATGGGCTCGACGATCCCGTACTGAAGATCAAGACAGTCACTGCACTGGCTCTGGCCGCACTGGCTGAGGCAGCAGCGCCGTATGGCATTGAAGCCTTCGATTGCGTGCTGCGTCCTTTGTGGAAGGGTATTGGTGAAATAAAGGGGAAGAGCTTGGCGGCTTACTTGAAAGCCATTGGCTCCATCATTCCACTTATGGACGCCTACCACGCGAGCTACTATACTCGGGAAGTCATGGTGATGCTTGTGCGCGAATTTGAAACAAACGATGAAGAGATGAAAAAGATCGTTTTGCGAGTGGTCAAACAATGCGTAGCCACGGAAGGTGTGGAGGGTGAATACATCCGCACAGATATCATTCCTCCTTTCTTTTCAAAAATGTGGCTCGTCAGAAACGCCCTTGACCGCCGCACGGCCAAACTGCTCACCGAAACTGCGACGGAGTTGGCTTCCAAGGCTGGCGGAGCGCACGTCATCAAGTTTATCGTAGATGATCTGAAGGACCCGAGCGAGCCCTTCAGGAAGGTGACGCTTGAAACCATAGAACAGGTAATTGTGAACGGCGGTGTGGCGGACATTGACGGAAGGCTGGAGGAGCAGCTCATTGATGGCTTGCTTTATGCGTTCCAAGAACAGACAACTGAGGACACGCAAGTGCTTCTAAACGGCTTTTCAACCATCGTAAATGCACTCTCGACCCGCGTGAAGCCGTACCTCCCCCAGATTTGTGGTGTCATTCGCTGGCGGTTGAACACCCCTTCAGCGAAGCTGAGGCAGCAAGCGGCAGACCTCGTGGCGCGCATTGCAACTGTCATGTTCAAGAGTGGGGAAGAGCAAATGTTAGGGCACTTGGGCTTGTTCTTGTACGAGTACTTGGGTGAAGAGTACCCTGATGTGTTGGGAAGCATTTTGTGCGCGTTGAAAGCCATCGTGAACGTGATTGGAATGAACAAGATGACGCCACCTATCAAGGATCTGCTGCCACGTTTAACTCCTATTCTTAAAAACCGCCACGAAAAAGTGCAGGAGAATCTTATTGATCTCATCGGCCGTATCGCCGACCGCGGAGGCGACTTGGTGTCGCCCAAGGAATGGGATAGGATTTGCTTTGACCTTTTGGACTTGCTGAGGGCCCAGAAAAAGAGCATTCGTAGAGCCACTGTGAACACATTTGGCTACATTGCGAGGACCATAGGGCCGCAAGATGTGTTGGCAACACTCCTGAACAATTTGAAGATGCAAGAACGTCAGTTGCGACTGTGCACGACCATCGCCATTGCTATCGTGGCTGAGACCTGCTTGCCATATTCTGTGCTGCCTGCGCTCATCAACGAATACCGAGTGCCTGAACTGAACATTCAAAACGGTGTGTTGAAGACTCTTAGCTTCATGTTTGAGTACATTGGCGAGATGGCCAAGGACTACATCTATACAGTTACGCCGTTGTTAGAAGATGCCCTCATGGACAGAGACCTTGTCCACAGACAAACTGCAGCTTGGGCTTGCAAGCACCTTGCCCTTGGTGAGCCTAAATTCGTTCTGCTCAGGCATTCGTTAGCAAAAGACACTGTTCCACTGTATTCAGCAGCGGGCAAAGGGACCAGGTAACAGGGTAGAATTGCAGTGACCTGCATTCAGTACTTCATACTTTTGGTGGCGTTCGGTGGAGCAACATGTTGCAACAAAGTTGCAAACTTTTCCGGTGTTTGTGGATTATATAGGCGTCCACGGACTGAGCTGTGAAGATGCGCTTACTCATTTGTTTAACTACGTCTGGCCAAACATTTTCGAAGTGTCGGCACACATGGTCCAAGTAAGTTACAGTTAGTTAGTTCGTCATTTGGCTGAAAGGGGTTTGTGTTGCATGTGCAGGTGGCCAGTGTAGCCACTGTTGCATATCGGAAAGTGCCTAGCGCGCTTCGTTGATACTTTTCAGTACAGCGCGCTATGCAAGCATTAGCACTCCTCTGGCGGCTTTTTTATAACACTTCTCTATACGTTCTTTTATGCGGCTTGCAGGCGTTTTTTGATGCTGTGGACGGCATGCGCGTTGCTATCGGGCCCGGAGTTGTTTTCCGATATGTCATCTTGGGTCTCTTCCACCCTGCACGCAAAGTAAGTTACTTATTCTCTCCAACGCCATCCCCTTTTACTCGCGCTGTTTCAGCATCTATTGCAAGGCCCGAGTTTCCCTGTGTCGATACAGTCGGCGTGACAGTTCATCTGCTGGTCCGCACAGTAGTGCTTGCATGGTGCAAACAAGGGGTCACCATGGGAGCGCCCGTAGTAAGAATTCATTTTTATTGCCGTTGTGCTGTTTTCATGCAGGTACGAGAGGTGTATTGGAGGGTGTACAACAACGTGTACATCGGGCACCAGGACGCAATGGTAGCTTTTTTCCCAAGACTTCCCGACGACGGGAAGCATTCATTTGCCCGTCATGAGCTTGAACTGGTCATTTAGGCTGGCGTGATGACAGGAGCGTAGATTAGCAGTTGCGCCGCGGGAATTGATGAGCAGAAAACTCTATGCATACGTGTTCCGCCTCATTTGCAACACCAGAATGCCTTAGTTTGTAGTGGTGAAACGATCTGTTCTTTCATTCCAGCGTGGTTCTTAGATAGTGGACTCCAGATTACCTTTCTTAGCAGGAGATGAGCCTCTGTCGTACTGATTTACCCAGGGAGCATCTATTGCATGGCGGCCTGTGCTTAACAGGTCCTAGCGTCTTGGCGGTGCTCGCCGTCACATAAGCGGGAGGGGTGTCGGCAGTGACAGCTCCGCTTTGAACCATTTTGTCTGATGAGGGATGCGTGCTAGGCTGCTGTCGCTCTTGAACTGTAGTGCTTAAGGAGTAGTGAGGCTACCGTTTTGCGTTGGTTAGATACTGTTCCAATTGAAGTAATGCTGCTGCTTGGGAGGATGCAGGCAGGTGAGCCCAACGGCAGAGAGCCTGCAGGTAATGCTGAGGGACTAGCCAAGGGCTTACTTGCTTGCAAACAGTATAGACTGGCTTGCGTTCATATACAGTATAAATTTAAACACTCGTAGTTGGTGGTCACTGAGAAAAGTATACGGCTATTTTGTGCGTGCACAGCGGCAACGTTGCTGCCGAACTTCGCAGCAGTTAAACTAGACGCGGATTGCAATGATTATGATCGCGGCGATGAGGACCATAAGAAGCAGTATCGTCAGCATGCAGCACCCCATCGAAGTTGCCCTAAGCAGCACAGCATAGGATGAATGTACAGCTAATACACGTATTAGCAGGTGCACAGCAGTTCGGTGCTACATGTTTACGCGTACAGCGAAGCCAAATGAACGTGAGCCTGTGGATCCAGTGGGAAACATTGCTTCCTGACTCACTGAATAAGTGCACAGGTCTGATTCCCTATCACCAGTGTTAGGTAACCCACGGGGTCCTGCAGACAGGCTCGTACAGAAGCAACGGAATGCTTTTGAGATTTCATCCACAAGCCATGAATCCTGGCACGTTCACAGGCTGCTGGACAACATGGTGATGCAGGCAGAAAACGCGGTCCCTCTCACAGATAAAATCATGTTGGGAGAGGGGCGGTCCGCCGGTTCTGCCAGGGGCTCGGGGGCAGCGCGGCCAGCGCCAACCGGATGAGCCTCTGCTTCGCCCTTGGGAACTAAAGCAACTGTGCAGTGAAGAGTAGCAGAGCCGGACACAAGCCTGATGTAGCAGCACGCGCATTGCACAAGAATGTTTTTCAGGGCGAAGCTTCACAGCGAATGCGGCAGATAGGCAAGCTACCGCCAATCGTTGTCAAGTACACGCTGTAGCCAGCCTTCGGCAGGAATGGTGGAACTCGCGTCAATCCCAGGGTAACTTTGGGGTTGTCTTGTTATGTGATAGTTCAGCCCACGTTCGCATGCGGCGGCGTTTGGCCTGTCTGCCGCAGCAGCAAATTCCTAGACAGCAGCAGAGAGCGACGGAATCATCTGTCTGGTCAAGGAAGTTTTCTTTCACTTCTCGGCGGTTGCAGCAACCCGTCACGGAAGCAGGGCAACCCATGGCTTCGTATGGGGCACACCAAAATGCCTGGCACCAACGCTCGACCCTGAAGGCAGACACAGTGCAATTCAGCGCTGCAATGCTCCACTTCAGTGAGGAGAAATGATCGCTTCAGCATAAAGCTGTAAGGAGAGGCATCTGGTACAGCAAGAAGCTAACATTGGCCTGCACTCACATTCCGGCTCCCAGAGGGTCAGCAAATGTAACATCGAAGTCAATCGGGCTGATGGGCCCTTGGTCTTGGCGGAAGCGAGTCATTGCCGAGAGGGCAAATGCATCGAGGCTGAGAGTCTCGGAGTTGTAAAGAGCATTGTCAGTTGCAGGAGCGTTAATATCGATCAGAGTAAGCTGAAAATATCAGTGCTCGGCAGCATACGCAGTAGTTGTGCATAGCTAAAGTGCACACGATCACAGTGTTGCCAAAAGTGGGTAACATGACTGTCGCTGTGTATTCGCTAAAGAGGAACCTCGCACGCAGAACGAGGCACCTAATGGAAAAATTGACACAGAATCTCCCGCGGATACTCGTAGTCCGTTGCCTTCTTCCATAGCACATTTATCAGTGCTACGTATTGTAAGCATTCTTGCTACATTACATTTTCAGTTCTAACCTTTGCGCTCATAGCTGCCAGTGGTAGCTTAACGCGTTTCAATATGCGCCAGTTGAAAGTGGCAGTGCGTCGGGAGAAGAAGTGCACGTCTGTGTCAAAGCAGTCGTATGAATCCTCCAACTCAAAATCTGTCGTGAAGAGCTCCACGCGAACTTTGAGATCGTTGCGTTCCCCTGCAAGAGACGAAGAAATGATAGGAAGCAGTGGCAACCTGTTCAGTGTAAATAATAAAACGTAGAAAAACACATGGAAAGTGTCAACAAACTAACTGCTTCTATTGGCTGCAATGTTCGCTCCACTCTGATCATAGTTCCGGCTCACCTGAAGAACCCTTGAAGACGTTTATGTTTTCCACATTCCAAATGATAAAACGAAGCTCGAATTCTTCTTCTTGTCCCAAATTCGAGATGTAGATTTCTTCATATGGATCTTGTTCACCAACCTGATACACACAAGGCAAAAGCCGTTTCAACAAAAAGCCCTACTGCTGCCGAATTTGACATGCAGAACCGTGAGTTTCAAGAATTGACAAGAACAAGGGAAAGGTGCTTGATATGTCTACTGCGCCTACCATATCGATAAAGTATCGAAGGGTCCCCTGAGAAACACCAAGCTCCCCTTCGTTTTCCCCTGTTTGAAGGGGTTGATACTCAATAGGGAAGTAATGCAGTGGCGGAACATAAGCTTTCTTCCCCGGTCCTACAACTGGGCTGCAGTTGTCAGACAAAGGTAACGCATTGAACACGTACGTGGTTGAGAGCCTTGCCCTCAAACCTATGGTGCGGCTGGTGCTGCCGATGAGCATTCGTCAGCGAACATGTGATTTACCAGGTTTTCTGATACTTATTTATACGCGACGCCTTGAGAGCCAGCCACCTGCGAATGTACGGGACAGAGAATCAGCGGAGAGTTGCAAGTAGCAGCCAGATTCAGTGCCACTGACTATGCCTAGTCAAAAGGTTGGAGCCTTCCTAAACACGAACAAATAAGCTGCGCGCAAACAAATAATGCTGGCTTAGCTAAGTGAGCATGCATTAATAAATCGTAGTAGGCATGGCTGCAGAGTAACAATTGGGAACCTAAAAAGGCGGCGTACCTTTCTTCCAGGTCAACAGAAACCATGCCTAATGGCGAGTCGCTTTGCAGCACATCACCCTTATCCATGACAACAATTTTTAGGAGGGCAGGCCCCGGAATCAGCAGTTGAAATACAAAGTGCTCGTAGAAGTTCGGATTACAGTTGCTGCAAGCGGAATGAAGCACTCTCTACGCCCAGTTTTTTCCACAACATATTGGCTAGCTGCCGCAAGCTGCAGCAATGTACAGCATGAATAGGAAGCGCAACGTCTGCCAACATCCATATATATACACGTATTTGTGCCCCATCCCACTGCAACAATGTTCAGTCAAACTTGAACCCTGCATAAAAAGGACGGCTGACTAACATCAAGAGCAACGCGTTAGTACTCTTCATGTGAGCCACAGCATTGTGTTGTTGAGCAGCTTTTGCTATTGTTGGCGTAAGATTAACATCCAGGCATTGAGCTAATTCCGCCGACAACCTACCCATCAAATACCCGGTCGGAGACTGTAATCTGCTGCCCCACTTGGAGCTTTAGATACGGATCGCTCATGCCTATGGTGTCCACATTTTGAAGGTTTCGCGCAGTTAAAATGTAAACATGCACTACAACAACTTCTTCCATCCAGCGGTGCATAGGTGGTGCTATAAGCACATCGGGAGGAGCATAGCCAGAAGTCGCGAGAGAGCTTGTGTCGGCCGAGTTGCTGGAGGTCTGCTTGTTTCCCGGCAGCTGTTGACGCTGCGCGAGTGCCTTTGTCTCAGATACTGCTTGAGAGGGTCCCTTCGCTGCCCCGTCATCGGCCTTGTCTGTCAAGGCCTTGTTTGTCGCTGTAACATCCGTCACTCTCACCCACCCCTTAAAGCATCGCAAACTTACACAGAAATTGTGCATTGCCGCCGACCCGTCCTAGGAGCACTTGAGCCCCACAGTGTCACTACGATGCTCTACAAACACGCGCGCTATGGGCATTCTTACTTTCAGCAGGGCAATTTTCTTCTTGTCTTCTCCCCAAACCACAGGGTGCGCCAAGTTGAGCGTCGGCAACATTGAAAAGCTGTCAAACCATAACACGGTTTGGTCACGGTCGAAGTAGGTGCAAGTCTTTTTCAACCGACACACTAATTCTCCACGCTGCACGTCAATGGAGTAGCTAAAGCCTGCCTTTGAGTCCTCATAGAAACACTTTCTGTAACCACCCCCCTGCAGCGCCCACAATTTCCACATAACTCATGATGTTGTGGCTGTGGTCTACGAAGTGCCACGCTAGAATTTTGCTGTATCTGAATCTGCAAGTAACTACCGATGTAAGTGGCACGAATTCTGCTCAATGCTACAATCTTACGGCTTCTCGAAGCTTTGCCAGCTCGGACTCCTGCTCGAGAATCTCCACTTCCAACTGCTGTCGCTCTGCTTGTCCCACCTAACATATTCACGCAGTATACTGATGGCATTCACTGAATGGCGTTTGAAAGATACAAGAAAATAAGCGTGACTTTAGGTACTCAGTTTTGAGTCTATTACTTGCCAGATCTTCTTTTTGTCGCCCTCTCAATTGCATTTTAAGCCGTTGAAGCTTTTGCTCAACACACCTAAGCAGTTTCACATTCGGAAAAAGGGACGGAGTGGGTCAGAGCGCATGCTATGGCAGGAATAATTCGTTCTAGTTATTCAGTACGAACAAACAAAATAGCCGCGGCTCACTGTTGGCCTTAAAACTGGGCGAACAAACGGAAGCTCACATTTTGTAGAAATCTGTGAAACTCTGTGTGATTGTATCATAGATGTAGAAGGAATTCTCGTGGGGATATCTGAGAAGAAAAGCATCATCACTTCTGGAAACGGGTATTCAGTTGACCTGAACAATGCTTTGCTATTGTCACTTTTGTCGCGAAAATGATTTCAGAGCAGGATTCCCTTGAGGAAAAAGAAGGCTTCCCACACTAACCGTATATCAAGGCTTGGGACACACACGCGGTGGTATTGTTTGTCTGCTGTTGTTCTGAAGATGAGGAGCAAATCACCTGTCCTACCAAAGTGACCGTCACATCCACTGGCCGATGCAGACCAGACAACCACTCCTGAAGGCAAACGACAAAACTGTACACACGAATGCGAAATATGGCAAGCATAAAAGTGTTGGAATGTGCTGAAGCCGATAAGCCTCTTCCAGAGCCGCGCGTAGATTCATTCCAGGCCTCTTCAGGGTAAGCAAAGGCTCGCCGTGAACTTGATGGTTAGAAGATGAGTATCAGTTGAGGTAGACGGATATTTTCTCAGCTAGCATGAGGAGAGGGCTACACCATAAGGAAACCTCTAACACGTTGCGCAGCTTGCCTTCTCTTCTTGTGAAAATATTGACCATGTTAAAAGTTGGCAGTAGAGTTCTTGGAAGATCCTTGTTGGCTGCTGTAACTGTTTCTCTATGAGATTCCAGGGACCCGCCATAATCCGAACGCATCAGCATCAGTCGAGCCAACAAACAAGAACTAAGGAATGGTAAGCACACACAAACACTCTCGTCAGTGTTTAATTAGGGACCAAGACTATGCACGAAGAGCCTGTTCACCGGCAGAGCTTGAAAGTGTGCCCGCAGAAGGCACGTGAGATCGGCATCCAGTGCAATGTGGCTAATATCAAAAAATAGTCAACTGGAACGCTGAAGGGGTGGTGGCCTACTTCTCTTCATCAAGTGAGGCTTCATGACCTCGTTTGCGGACCCAAGTGCGTGTTGCATGACGGACTCGGTTTTCCTCACGATCTGCGAGAGTAAAATAGGCTGCAGGTGTAAATCACTAGTACAGTGTTTGCTGGGCTGCACTCCGGTCGACCTGTACAAATTGGGTAATGCTTCTCCGACCAGAAGGCTTGAAATGCAATCTCAGGCAATTTTTTGAAGGTTCAGGGCTTGAACTCACTACCTCTTGCTTTGGAGTCATATTTTTGCTTTGGCGCTTCCTCTCCTTCATCCTCTGGCAAAAATGTTTTTGGTTGCTGCATGAGCCTTTTGTTGTTGCCCAGCTGCAGGGTATCCTTTCTCTCGTTGCTGCAACGACGGGTTTCTTCAAAAAACTGGGCGTACTCCATAGAGTTTGGGCCCGAATCAGACAAGTCGGCCTGCAGGGGAAGGAAAAAGCACAACAGGACATGACGCGGCTTCGGAGCAGAAAAAAGGTAACCGGAAACTATTATTTAGGTTTTGTGTTTGCTCAATAGGGTCTGAAGGTGGTTCTGCTACTGGTTATAACGAATACGGAGTGCTTTTTGATAGGCTTGTCTCTCACTTTCATGACAGGCTCCACAAACGGGACATCTTCTTTATCTTCACACCCAACGAAGTAGTCATCAGCGTTTAAGACGTGCGTGTAGACAACTCCCGCTTTGTCACGTACAAAAAACATATCATGATCAGTCAGCATCCGACCTGGTCGACAGTCGGAGTCGTATATCAATTCACCAGTGTATTCGCTGAAACACTCGACGATGATGTCTATATCAACAGTATTCACAAAAGGCAAGTCTGGCATGATCCGCTGTTCCTGAGTTGACAGACCGCATCAAATCCAACCATGCTGAAAGATTTCCTCAGTTCAAGAATCGGCTTGTGTGTAATTCTGGAGCCCTGCCAATTTCGTTACTCTCACGCACTTTTAATAGCCATTCTGCACTGCACTGGTGTCGTTCACCACTAGCCTCCTTCATATGAACTGCATTTGCGCCCTTTGCTTATATGAACATTTGTGGCACTGGGAGACTCAGGGCATGGCGCTGCTCGTGCTGATAGTGCTCAGTCCTTTGAGTCTCTCACCATCATTGCCATGTCCACCATCGGGGGAGGAAGTCGGGCCAGCAGCGGACTCTCAAGCTGAAGCTTGAGGCAGTTCTCTCCCTGCGGTACTTTTACGAACGAGTTCAGTGCCAGGGACAATGTGCCCATCTCAGCTCCGTCTTTGTTCACTAAGCGGAAGCAAATGTCAGGTAAAATTGCCTTCACTCCTCGATTCTGCATTATGCGCACGCTGCCCCTGCTGCGGTAAGAGCCTTCAGAATCTTTCCGGGTGCAGAATGTTCCTTGTGAGCCAATAGACTTCCAATCCTTTCCACCCCCTGACTTTGTAGGCGCCAACCTTCGCCCCCTTTCTGCGGGATGTGATGTATGCGATACTACATCTTGAATATAGGGCAGATACGGCGTGACGAAGGAGCTGATGGACAATCGTGCTCCAACCCACTGGCCGGGGGCAGTGCTTGACTCTGAGAGCAAATAGCGGCACTGTAAAAAAAGGTCAAAAGCCAGTCTGCCGCCTGGTGTTGAAATGTGCAGTGCTTACTTGTGGATGACAGAGACGTTTATGCGGTATGAAGAGTACAACGCCCAAAATATGTAACCCAGACAGTCAAAAGCATTGCTTAGGTGAGCACCGCGGGCGCGACACAGACGTCGCACTCCCGCATTAAATAATCAGAGATGGATGCCCATGGCAATGTTATTTCAGTGCAGACTGCAGCCCACCAATGTTGCGGCGTATTGGCAACAAAACTTGCCGAGACAGTTTTTCTTCTTTTGCATCGAATACCTCGACAAACACTTTCCGCTTCGTCTCCTGGAAAACAACAACACCAGCAGGTCTGGCTGCAGCGATCCATTCAAGGGAAACAAAACTGTTTTAGAACTAGAATGAGCGTGTCTGCTAATCTTCTTACAGGTTCGGTCTCGCTGAACCTCGCAATCACATTTGGAGCCGGAAAGTCTGAAGAGCTCAGGGCCAATTGCAAATCCTTTGCCTTCCCTTGCCAAAACGCAGACACCTGGAGGATATATTCTGAAAGCTGATCGGCTTGCGACGTTGGAAGAAACCGAACGCCAAGGATGTCGATATCAAAGTGGTATCTCAAAAGCTTGCACTTAGAAACTTCAACAGTAGCGGGGTTGTCAAGAGCAAGCACTGGCCAGTGAGCCAGTTGTGTGCTAGCTTCTCGTCTCATTTCTTTTCCCTTTGATTCACTTGCAGAGGCTGCCTTCTTTCCTGCAAGGATAGGCTGCTTTGTGGAAGTCTCAGTGCCACCTAGGGTAAAACCAACAGCTGCAAGAAGCCGAGGCTTTGTGTCCCACTCAAGGCTCTTTGCCATACTTCCCTCCACTGTGGCGAATGCCACCTGCTCTTTGCTGGAAAGTGAGTACCAAATCGCTTCGTGGGCATAATTAACGTCCGTTTCTGAGTTCCTGAGCTCCTTATCATTGTCCTGGCTCCTCAAACCCTCCAGCTCCTGCAAAGCAGCTCTGTACCTCGCGTCGATATTTTTAGGACTCCACTCAACGATCAATGCTATCATTTCCTTCGTCACTTCGCCGCCCTTCTCGATGTCGATGTCGAATAAACGTAGTAAGACAGGAGGAGGAGGAAGCAGCAACTGATCAAATGGCGGTATTCCGTTTGCAAAAGAAAGTGCTTGTACACTCGTTTGAGGACTAAGGTACAAGTATACAGGAGCTCCTGTACGCTGAAGAAAAGCTGGATTCAAGCTTGTCTTCAAGCAACTCATTTCTCGATCAATTTGGCTCTCGTCAACCATTTTAATTACCTGAGAAAGTCCAACCAGAATAACTCAGTGGCAAGCATGTTTCACAGCATCAGCCATGGCATATATGTATATATATTCCATGGCTGATGGTATATATGTACATATTGCATGCATGTATGTATACATGTATATACGTATACCCTACAAGGCTCCAGCATTCAGCTATATGAGCTCACCTCCCCCTCGACTTCGAGAGACCACCACGGATTGACAAGGGCGTCATTATCCATTGCAGGGAGACTCCTAGCCTGTAGTATATCGGCATGGAAATAGACCTTCTTGTAGAAGGGGGAAGCAGAGAGAAACGAAGTTGGAGGAGTTGCCGCCTCTGGAATAGTGGCTTGGCCACTCAAACCGCCTCTGGAAGGCCCGCTAGGTTCACGCTGTTCAGGTCGCCCACTTGGAGGTGAAAGGCAAAACAGCGACTCGCTAAAGACTTTCCTTCCTACATGACCACAGCGACGCTCAACTGTGTCCATTCCACAGAACACTGAAACAAACTCTGTTTTGGGAATTTCGTTCTGAACAGTCAAGCGTCTGTCTGTAGGCAACTCCCCAGGGTCCGCTTTCCTATGGACACACAGCAGAGCACTATCCAACCGTGACATGCATAAATCGGGACAGCTGTACAAAACAACGCGTTCATGCATAAGTCTGAGGCCCGTCATGTAGATGAATTTCTCACAGCGATAGATCAAGCAAACGTATCTTGGGCGTGAGCCGCCTTACCCGTTTGCGGAATCTGAGCCTCTTCCTTCGCTGAGGTCGTCTAGGCTGCTTTGTGAATCACCAGCAGCAGTAGAATCGTATGCTGGAGATGAATCTGGGGAGCTTAAAACAGCACGTGCAGAGGCAAGTAGGCACGCAGCAAACGTGGAGGGAAAGCGACATTCTGGCAGAGGTGTCACGGACTGGTCCCAATGCATCTGCGCAGTAAGTAGCAGCGCACGTACATAGCAGCTACAGAGCATGTACTCTATGCGTGTCAAGAAAGTGCAGCAACACATATCTTGTGCACTGTATGGGCAGAAAAGCCAAAAGAGCAACTGCATACTTGGATCCACTTAAGCGGCTCAATATCGATTCCGTCATCGGACATCGACGCCGAGTTTGGCTCTCGTATTGTGCTGGACTCCCAAGACATTCTCGCACACTCAGGCACTGCGGGGTGTAAAGTTTTCTTTGCTTCCTCTCCGCTTCCTGCGCAGACGATAAGACGTTGTGCACACTGTCCCGATTGTGCGCAAGAGAATTAAAATGTCTGAAGGGCACCGTAGTCTTTTAAAGTTAAGCCAATGCAAGCAGAGTCAAGCCGCACTGCAGTGCAATGATGAAGAGCTACAACATAGGGACATTTCACAGTCTTTTGTAGCATCCGTGCTGGACATTCAGGTGGACGACTTTAACGAAGTGTAAACGCAAGTGGGAGAACACCTCAGGTGCAAACTGAAATAAACAATGTTTCTTGAATGCTAAAGAGCGTATATTCTTACTGAGTCCGATTATCTGCTGCAGCTCTGATTCGCTGTCTGATTTCCCAGAAGCTAAGGCTTCAGCTGGCGGCCACTCGTTGGAACTTCCTGCTGAGCCAGATTTCTCAAAAGCTGCCTTCGTACGCTCACTGAGAGTGAGGGGAATGCGACCAAATATTTTTGGTGGCTCGTGTTCCTCTCCAACTGGTACCAAGTACACGTAAGCATGCTGTACCTGAGGGAGCAGGAACACTGCCTCGGATTCACGAAAAACCCAGGCATTCAGCAAGGAAGTAGGAAGCTTGCTGAGGCCTTTAAGAGACGAGTCTGTCTCATATGTGCTGCCTGCCATGCCCCCGCCATTTGCGTTAGCTTCTTTGAATGCAATGGCTGTGTCGTGTTGCATCTGCGCACGTGGTGCTGTCCAATTATACACACGAAGCACACCACTATCGTCGACATAACCCGGAAACTCGAGGATATCGGAATTTGCATGCGGTATTTCAGCCATTTCCCTGCATTTCCGGGTTCCAGTGAGATTCCTCGTCAGGGTAACTGGCTTGACTACTTGCCGCTGAGCAAAAAGACCACGTCCAGGAGCAACTATGGGTCCAGGTATTTCTAGAACGCACCCAGGAACTTGAATTAGTAAGCTAACTTCCCGACCCCTGCAATGCAGAAAGACAAAACACACTGACAAACGAAGCTACAGGCAGTATTTTTCAGTGCAGACAAATATACACGAGAGCGCGGGTTGTCACTTCTTTCCTTCGATGAATAGCCTCACCGATATGTGTCAGGTAAGTAAATGGCTCTGCCGATTACTATTTGGACATGAACTAAGACTCCCGAGCGGTCCGGGAATGGTGGCCAGTTTTTTCGTTTCGTGCGCTTCGTGTCAGCAAGGACGCAGAGGCTGCCGCGGTACGTTGACGGAGGTTCCAGAGCCCCCTTGATCATGGCGGTGCTGAATTCTTCCCTCGTTCCATTTATTGCACCCCCAAACATGTGCAGCCAGGTAGGACGGTTCAGCGGTATTTGTCTCATTTGAGCCATGCCCACTTGCTGCTTTAAGATGCCCGAGCCAAACATGAAAGGAGTATCAGAGTCGAAAACTTCCAGCTGCAATCGGCGACGCCGCCTGCAAACGGCAGACACAATTGTTTCGCAGAGGCAGTTTTGCTATTTAACAAGTTATAATTCAGGAGCACACTTAATGTGGACGACCGATTCGACGCTGTTGTGTGCCGCTTGAGTCCTACTGGTCTTTGCAAACTTGAATAGTCATGCACTCCCACTCAACTTCTCTCTGGCGATTGTTTTGAACAGTTGTCGTCCACGAATTTTTCTGTCCCTTCAGGTGGCTTGACTTGATCACCACAAAGGGGTCACAGTCGTTCCACGGCTGCGAGTCGAAGTCCGCATCTGTCTTCGGGAGGAAGTCCGCATACAAGTGTACGTACAGCGTCTGCAAAGTTTCCATAGGAAAGTTCGGATTAATACATAGAGAAGGGCGCACCATCAGAAGCAGTTTGCTTCAAAATGTGCCGTGCCGCCCTCAACGACTTTTTGATAACGACAAGCAAGCACAGATCAAGATTCGCCGACTGCAAAAATAGCCATGGTCCACCAACACAGCCCCCACCACTGTCGCGCAGCGTGTATGTAAAAGGTTGTCGTTTGCCATATCCGCATCACAGGCGCATCAGTCGTTAGGCTAACCACGGGATACGTAGCGTAAATTTTTCAGTTTATCCGGGCATATCTCACCAAGTCTTTTTTGGAAGGATCAACGGCCTCTGATGGTTCTCCAGCATTCGTTTCGTTCCCAGGTGTCACAGCAGCTGCAATGGCAGACCCGAGCGACCTACGCACAACGAAACGTATTCCGCCCAAATTAGTGGTCGAACTGCTTGCGCTATAGGAGGACATGGGAAAAGAGGCATGAGCTGTCCGCGAGAAACACGGCACACGAAGTAGTTGGACTCCAAGCAAATGCACGCTAGCCATTAGGAGGTGGATTTTAGGGACGGGTGCTCGTTACTTACACTGGAGGTGGATAACGCAAAATGTTTGCTTTTGGCAGAGGTTTCTCGCCTTCTGCAAAAATGTCAACATGCATCAGCAGCTGCACCGAAAACCACAGACAAAAAGCTGAATAGTTGCATATGAACTTGAAGAGGCTTTACACAGTGCCCATTCCAAGTTTTACGGAATGATGCAGAAGTTATTATCTATTTGCCCGCTGCTTGTTAAAACATTCTTTACGTATAATATGCCAGTACCTCTCCCCTTCTGACTCCGCTTTTACTTGTTAAAGTACACCGCGCAGCCCAAGCACATAGGCGACGCTCGCTGCAAAATTCACGGATCTCCTCCAGTGGCAACTGCCATGAGCCAAATGTTAAGAAACCTTTCTGACGAGGGAAAACAAACACATTGAAAAGGGCCCTCACGGTCCTCCAGCCCACGCGTTTTTGCGGTGGCAAGGGCGGGAATTCTCAACACGACACACTTCGAACAGGCATATTTATAGCCACGAAGGACAGGCAATGGTAGAAAAGGCTTTCGGACAACTATGAAAATCTAAGATGTGGATAGCTCCACGGTGAGGGAATCCATGCGAACCGTACGCACCTTAGAGTCAGCATTATGTTTGCGCCTTCTCCTTGCCTTAGACCCTGTGATTAGCACACGAGCATAATGTTGAAGATGCCATGCCAAGTTCACACCGCATACTTCTCGCGTATAGGCTTGAAGCTGACAGTTATGCCTCCAAGATATCAACTTACACCTAACCACTGTACACAGGCTATGCCACGGTAGCGCTTACGTCCTTGGAGAGTGAGTGTAGGTGCGTCTTCAGCATCCCGGTTACTCACATCTACTTCTCTGGCCAAGCCGCTGGTTGTCGTTTGAATTTTCACCTTTTGGCCAATGCGGCAATGACGCTCTTCTGAAAAATCTCCACCGTTATTGATTGCTTCAGGTGATGCTTCAGCATCGTTTGGCTTCACTGTGTCTTCTGGGTCAGGACTTTGGTCTGGTACAGCTGCATTCAAGTATTCCTTCCGTGCCCCTTCTATCTCGTCAGCCTGCGCGTACGCAAGGGAATGTGGGGAGGAGTCGAATTCTGTGCCTCCTAGCTGTCCCGGAATTGAGCATGGCCAAGAGCACCTACGTGTATTAATAAGGCGCGCAGAAGTGACTTTATGTTCTCGTTAGATGTTAAAGAGATGATCGTATTGCACCGGGATGCAGAGGAATGAGTAGCGGGCAAACTTACCGTCGCTTCGCGAAGCATCCAGTCGACAACAATGCGGAGTTGCAACAAATCCTCCAGGGTGGTATCTTTCAAGCTGAAGTCAGTTTGCCAACCCTAGGACGAAGGAATGACGCATGTGTTTGCCAAAAATTACAAAACCCCTGCAAGTGTTATACAGTGGTCTGTTTACCTTTGCACTTTTCTTTATCCTAAATGCCGATGTCATTTTTGCATGCGCATGTAAGGTAGTGATTTAGTGCGTAAGCTGAGCTAATAGAGTGTGCTTCTTGTACACTTCTTACCACACCCGGGGGTCCATACAAGTAGCGCTCGCCATCAGGGATTCCGGGAGGGCTGATGGCCCTTTGAGATCCGATGGTCAAGCGTAGGGCCGCCATTTTGTCGTTGGAAACTGACGGATGGTCTGTCTGCACCGAAAAGACGAGGCGAATCACAACACGGCAGCATCAGTTGCTGCGCTACTGCCATTGCGCTGTCTCGCGTATGTGTCAGGAATTTTGTCAGCTGGTGGGTTCCGCACAACAGCCAGAGACTCAACGGACGGTACAATCAGGAGGCAGGATCTCATTTTCACTGAAAGTGAACCCATAACCCGTGAGAATTCATTGGGGAGCTGCCATCTTTTCTGTGTTTTAATGCAATTACGGCGTACTTGCAGGCAGCAACATCTAACTGTCATGTTCTGCGGCTTCTGCTGTTCCGTAGCATCGTCACCCAAACGTCTCGCCAGCTCGACCAAGTCTGGTTGGTCTTCTAGTCTCTCGACAATATGGTAGAACACAGTTATGCGACTGTTCGGCGGCTTTGAAAAAAACGGAGCAGGGACAGAGGCTAGCGGGATCGTCTCCTTCTTCAGCTTGCATGGGCTCCTCGTTATCTGCATCTGGCAAGAGCCCAAAAAGTCTCCTTGCATTCCCATGTCTTGGTCATACACGCTAATATGTAGTGTTCCATTTTCCTGATCGCTCAGCAGAAAACAGAGCGGTTCAAAGATGCAAAACCTTCACAAGTGCAGTTGGGCACAAAACAAAAGTCATTTCTGTTTCGAGCTTGCGTCATTCTCTGCCGTGTCAATGTGCAGCCAGCCTCTAAGCATACTTTGATTTCTGTCTCGAACGAATACTCCCATACAGGGTTGAGCGTGTTCATTTGAGGCGGCGAGCAAAAGGAGTTGCCCTCATAGCGGATGCTCACATACGGGTCAGAAGCCCCCGTGACGTCGCCTGTTGAAAACGAAACAACAGTGCTGCGCAGTCTCTGACACTAGAAATGTAGCACAATTACCAATACTTAGAAATATGGTATAGCCATCAGTTCGTTTAATTAGGGGCAAGTTTGAGCGACTCTATCTTGGCAACGAAAGCATGATGGTTGAGGGAAATAGTCTTGTGTCGTATGAGAAACACAGATTCGAAGGCGTACCTGCAGCTAGATCATTTCCGCATAGAACGCACATTCGCAAAAACAGCGGTCCCTGCTTGGGTGGGGGAGCATTCACAAACTTCTCATCAATTTCTGCTTCTTTTGCCCCGCAGTTGAAAAATGACGGAAGTTCGAGACCCTGAGATGGCTGACGTGGTCCTCCGCCGCCAAGGGTGGCCGCAAGCAGCAGAGACGTGAGGTCCGCCATTGCTGTGAGCTTTATTTATCGCTGTGTAGGAGGTTGCCTGCATGCCCTACTCTTCGTTTTCGAGTTGGCTTGCAGGCCAAAGTGAGGCCTTTCGGCTTCCTACGAAGGCTTCTCAGAAAAAACTCTTGCTTCCCCATTAAAACTGTCTTCCAGCAGATTCGCAGCCTGAGGATATTTTAGGAACTTCAGTGTACGAAGCATTGGTCTCGTTCGCTACGCGCCAAGTCGATCCTGATGGTGGTTAGACCGCCTGCGGATGTCGTGAAATACGTGAGGAAGCTGAAGAATATGTTACTAGGGCTGCGAAAACAACTTCATCGATATGCACATGTAGTGAGGAATTTAATGTGTAAGCTGGAGGACAGACAGTTGTTTCATAAATAGGGCAGGACTGACCGTAACTGTGGCCAGGTTGTCCGCTGCTAGCGAATAAGCTGCAGTTACCGATCTTTCTTTGCGTAAAAATTTCCAACATGAAAAAGAAGTAGAAAAAACCCTATCGGTATGGATAGAAGGCGACTGAGGTGTGGAGATGCACATGAGCCGATAGTGGGATGCTTGATGGCTGATAGTTCTTCGAGCAGGCTGGTCTCTTCCGTCAATGTGTTGGCTACCAAGGCCCCCAAGCTAGCACAAATTTAATCTATTTTACTCATAATACTTAATTTTCATGGCTACCGTGCCATTCCCGTTGCATTTCTACGCCTGCATTCACGAGCCGCGGTGGTTACTGCTGAGCTGGGGGTTCCACAGAAATGTGTCATTCCATAGGACTTCCTTCCAACTCACTCGTTTCTGCATTTGATTCACCACAAAAAAATTTTAAAAGCAGATCATAATGGGTTACATAGGGATGCTGGGGCCTTAAGACGTGGAGTTGAGGACAGTATATCAGTACGTCACGCCTAAGTGGACTGTTCACGTACGGTGGAGGAGGAGCAGCAGTCAAAAATTTACTATCGATTTCGATCTATAAGATTGAGTGTCAGGAAAAGTTTGGCTAAAAGGGAGGGCAACTGCGAATGGTACAACAACAACAGTGCAACCGTTTAGTGATCTCACCGCAGACGACATGTTACATCTGCTCGAGAAAGCAGGGAGGAGCATCAGGTTTCGGCCATAGTCTTTAGAAATCCTTAGCACTATGTTTAGTTGCTTGTTTTGTTGCTTCCTATGTATTCGAAAGCTCAATGGTTGAACTCGGCGAAACAAATGCACGCCTGTGCGGAGGGTAAACTACTGTAGCACGCGGGCACCTTCCAAAAGCGAGCGCTGCTTCAAGTATTTTGTTGAAGTGCAAGACCAAAGGATACTGTTGTGTTAGAAGGATTGTGTGAATTCGTTTACGCCTATCTATGTGTGCGCTAACTAGCTGGATCCTCGCTAGGGAGCCAAAGACATGAAAGCGATCCATAGTTCACTGAGCGCAGCGAAAAAGCGTGTACCCTTTTCAGTGGTTTCAGTGCACAGTCCAGCATTGCATTATCATCATTTCTAGTGCTGAAACTCCCTTCCGGTGAGGAGTGCCCTGCTAATGCCGCTCGCAGTCACTCAAGAAAATGCCATCTTGAAAAACATTGAAGAACACTAACTTGGGCAGCTGTCAGTGTTCTACTGCCAATAGAATATCAAGTTGTCTTGCTTAGCTCATACGTTGCAAGAAGCTACCGCATATGCCTATTCGTGATATGGGAAGCGCCGCTATGACGAAGCTGGCTGCAAGGGTCTGCGCCGAGTCCACCTGTAGCAAGCGCATTTCAGATTGCAGAATTTGCTTTGCCTCAGTGTTCACCATGATAGCAACGACCCTGTGTTGGCTCGCAGTTCACCCTGGTCTTTGGTGGGAAAACTGCATGCTTGACACGTAGGAACCCCCACCTTTCAAAATAAGGAATGCTATACTAAAAGATCGCACCACGGCCATTTGTTAATAGGGAACCAACACTACGGCACCCGCCGACATTATAATTTTAGTGGCAACCGCTACTCTCTGCAAAGCTATCCTGACGGTAGAACACTGACAGCTGCCGAAGTCAGTGTTTGAACAACTTTGCAATGCGAAAAAGCGCACATGCTAGGACAGAAAGAGAGAGCAGTTAGTTCCTGCGTATGTACGTACGCGTATTGCGTTCGAGAAATGTTCATTGCCATACAGCGACGCGTACCAACGCCGAAGTGTACAGACAGCATGAGGAATTGGCAGCCGCCCCGTGCCGTCAGATTCATTATTTCTGATCTTTCCGAATGCGCTCCTTCCTTCAAGCCGTGCTTGCAGCAAAACCCAAACCATCTTCTCCTTTCAGCACTTTCTGGAGATGCAGCTGTGGATGCAAGCTCGAATGGCCTTTGACGGTCACTTGGCCATGCGGGGCAAACTGCAAGGCCACCTGCAGTCTGCATTGCAGGTTAGTTCGAACAGTTATGCCAACCTGAAAAGAAAATCCCACTGCGGGTTTCAGGTCGCGTTTTGGCTCTGCCTTTGCGGGGGAGCTGCATGCTTTGCTTCTGCTGCTTTGGCATCCTACTGTCCCGACTGCATTAGTACGACAGAATGAGCAGTCCTCTCGAATACATCCTCCTCATACGAGCCTGCAGGCTTCGCAAGGCTGATGGGCGGCCTTCTCGTTGCGGTATGCACATACCACATACCTCCTTAGAACTCTGTGGACGCCAGTTCAGACAGGGCTATGCGCTGGACTCATGGCATACGCCAGAAATGAGGGAGCCAGCACCGAAAGCAAAATTATAATGCACCCCTGGTGAGGAAGACCTCCAAAAATGTTCACGGCACTTGGCTCATTCTCCTCGGTTTTAGGTCTATCAAGGAGCTCGTCGAGGTCAGCTGATTCCCCAAATCGCGAAGTTCCTTGTACTCATTTGAGGAAACAGGTCTCACTGACCTCCGGCACTGTGACTATTGGGTAAGGCCGATAATGCAGCATGACTCTCTTATAAAATTTACAATACCACTCCAGAGTAGTTGATATCGTGCTCGTGAGTTGAAGCACGGCACGCCGGCGCAAACTTCGTGGCACACCACTTGCGCAGGTCTACACCTACCACATTCTACTCGTTGTTGACGCTGCTGTTGCGTTGTCTGGAGCAATGCTTCTAGCGGAATCTCTGGTAAATCCAACAAATGGAAGCAAAAACGGAGCGTCCTGGTACAGACAACCATTCAGACGTGTCTGAAGACAGACGCTGTCCTCTTCTGGACCATCAGTGCTGCATGTGGCGGTGAGTCCATAACCAAGCGTCGTGCCTGAATGCATATAAATAGCCGAAATTCAGTTGTACTAGCTGGCCTCTCTGCGTTTCTGGTTCTTATTTTCGCCAATATGCCCTACGGTAAGAATTGTGCAATCTCCGCAGGCCAACTGTGTGACAATTTCGCCGGCGCTTACAGGTATAATGGAATATACAAAAATATACGCCGATAACTTTGGTGGCGCCGTTGTTTCTGCTGGAAAACACATCAAGGCAAAAGTGGCAAAGAGTGCAACTCGTGTGTGAACCTCGATGATGTTAAGCGGACATATCTGCATTAGAGATGCCGCAGTAGAGTGATAGCTTACACACTCATTTCGAATTCGAATTTTTTTGTTCGTCTTCGCATATATCCGGCATGCGGCTGTCCTGCCTCTCAAATATATCTTCGATGTCTGCTGGGTCTAGCAACTTGGACGCTCCACTCGTAGTTTCTATTGGAACAGAGTTGCTCTTAGGAGGCATTTTGCCGTGAATTGGTGCACCTGTTGCCGGGTCTGCAAATTGGGCCTCAGGGGGCCTGCAACATTCATAGATACTGAAGCGTGTAATATGAAACGGTTCTGAACACACCTCGAGTAGCCATGGGTCGCTGACCTGCTTGACGGCGGGACAACAACAACCTTCGGATTCTTCTTCTCTTCGCCTCCGCTAATATCCATCTTGCTGAGACTGAATACGGGTTTGCAGAGCTCTAGTTTCAAACGCGAAGTCCGTTAGAAAGAATGCGTGACGATGACCAGTTCCACGAAGTGGCGGTACCGAGTGCTAGCAAACTGGCAGTTCACAAATTTAATTAACACTCAAAGATAAAATAGCACAATTTACAGCAAAAGTGCCAAGCATCCAAGGCGTCATGCTTTTGTGACGTTGGTGGCTGGCCTTGCCATTGAGTGCATGCAAGGGTGGAGGAAACCAAATGACGCCGGGTAAGAGTTTGGTCAATTACGAACAAAAAAACATTTAATTTGAACAATCTAGATTTTTGTAAGCGAACAAACTCCAACGTAGTAATTCCTTCCCAGTCCTGAGTCACGATGCCCACTGGAAACCAGGTATGTTTAGTGTTCCCCACCAGAGTAAGAGTGAGGCTGGAGGCGGCCTTGCTCTTTGCAGACGTTGTAGTTTTTCTTTACAGTGCAGTTTCTTACAATTATTAGAATTCGGGTGATCGATAGATAATCCTTGGGATGCTCTGGCTTCACCGTTCCTAAGCCGTCTCGAAAGTCAGACTCAACTACAATCAGTCTGTCCCAGTAAATGTCCCCAAGAGAGATGCATGTAGCAAAGTATAGCATTCCTTGCCACGTACAACTGGATTCTTGGTGCCAGTTTCTCTAACAATAGATAGTCGCTGCCGTTTTATTGCTGCACGACTTTTGAGGGCATCCATGCTTTCTATAGTGGCGTATCATTATTATATCTTGCAGGTTGCATTCTCAGGGGCACTTTGACAAGGAATTTCAATTCCATAAATCGTCTTTGTTATGTAGCTAGAGAATCTTCACAGGCACGGGAAGTAGTGACTTCTGGTACATATTCCCAGCGTCGTGCTATCTTTTGACAAACTGCTCAGGGAGGCAAAAAGAAGCCTTTGAAGGCTCCAAAGAAGGAGTCAATTGAATTTGAAGAAGACAAGGAATTTAAGCAGAAACAGGCCCAAGCTAAGCGGTAAGTGGAAGCTCAATAACCACAAGTGGCAGCAGCGTCTCACAGTGCTTGAACGCTCTTCGTGTCCTGCGGTGCATTATGTGGGGTGCGTTTAGGGAGGAAGAAGCTGCTCGAAAGGCATTATTGGCCAAGGCAGCAGCCAAGAAGAAATAGAACGATGACCAGGGATATATAGGAATCGGTCTAGCGGGTGTTTTTTTTGACGTATTCTTTTAATACAAAAGTATTCAGTATTCTCACTTTTGGCCTCCTTGCCTAACCCAACTTTGAAAATTTGAGGTTCGTTAATGTGCCCAATATGTTTTATCTGCCTAGTTGATAAATGACTGAAAGTGACAGAAACAATACACATTAATACTAGGCAGGCAAAATGTATAGGGCATTTCAAGACTGTTTTGTAGTTGCTTGTCGCTGCGGGAAAGTGCTCGTGTTTGACACGAGGCCATCACTGCCTGACTGCAGAAGTACGATATGTTTAAACAAGCAGTTGGAGGAATTTCGGGTCGCAAGAATCTGTGTGGAATAGTCTGCAGTGCCAGTCTTCAGAAGGTGGTGGCAAGTATCCAAATTCTATCGAAACAAGTAACATGGGCTGTTCAGTTCCAAACACTAGCTTAGTGCGAGTCGATTCCATTTGTCGTCGTATCTAATGAAAAATTCGGTGGGGAGGCACGGAGAGGACAGTGTGCAGAAGACGACGGCCAATGACGTGGGCGGATGCCTGAGAAGACGCTGTCGAGTAGGCTACAACTGCCCGTGACAGGATTTTCACGCAGTGCGACGACCTTGCCAATACCTTGTGCAACGATCTTGCCAACATCCTGCGCTGCCGCGTTTTGAATTAGTCTTAAACGTCGTGGACGTTCGCTACAATCTGTGTGAACGCGCTGCGCACCATTAGCTCCCATTTGCGTTTTGCTTCTGCAGTTCAATAACTATACTATAGTGATGAAGATCGTATCGTCGCATATCAGTGTACAACCGCAACTGAATTCCCAGTCGAAAAGAGTTCGCGTGATGAAGAAAGGAGGCTTTGCCTCCGAAGTTGGGGAAACCTGGGAGGTAGAAAATCATCATGGGGTTCGTGTGAAGTCGCTCGGCAAGACTGTCGAGCGACTTTTGACGAAGCGTGTGTGTAGTAAGTGGTTCGGGATGTATTTATTCTCGGCGAAAAAAACCGAGATGCCTTGCATTGATCTCGGTGCAGCGCGATGACAGGCAGGCACTCCTTGTTCACGTTTCCACTCATTGGTCGCACTGCATCATAGTCGAAGATGGCCACACACTTGAACCACCAAACCCGACCTCCCTATCCCCTCATCTTTTCCAGAGGTACTGGGGAGGGAACGGGACCCAGGTGCCAAGGTCGCTACGCCATCGATGCTTCTTAACAAAGTTGTGCCACTGAGAGGTGTTGTGTTCATATCATGAACGTCTGAGTGCTCCATTTCACTGCGTGGACGAGCGCCCCTTGAAATTAAATTCAGCATACAAGTGTAATGAGGCCGCCGTCAGCTCTCTATACGCATATGTGTGCAAAGTTACACATATACATTATGTATGCACGCACACAAAAACGCACGTTTGTGTATATTCAAGAGCTACAGACGACATAGCGCGTCTGCAGTCCATTTCCCACCAATGACCCGCCACAAACGAAAATAATACAACTCGTCAGGAAGGGGATATGGGGAGTGTCTCAAGTCGCATCAAATTGATAGCTGACTATAAACCCATTAGAAGATCACTTTGCGCATATCCCCCCCCCCACTTTGCCAGCTGTTAGTGGTAAATCTATGACCTCCGCTCTTTCAACACTGTCTGTTCCTCCGGCCCTTGTCCTCCGTTTTGTTGCCGCATCCATTACCGCACTCCTACTGGATGTCACCACTGTCTGCCCAGTAGTCGTCTTCGTCAGTGATGTCAATCACAGTATCAGCCTCAGGTGTTTCGGCAGACGCACCACCCGACTCTTCACCTTCAAACTCAACTTGCTCAGCCTCCTCGGCACCGCCACCTCCACCACCACCGGAGTACGCGGCAACGCCACCACCCACTGCTGCCAGCAGTAGTACACCACCTACACCTCCGGCAACAGCTGCCGTGGGGAAGCCGCTGCCCTCCTCCTTCTCCTCTTCTTCTGCACCGCCTTCGGTGGGCTCCTCTGCTGGAGTTTCCGTCGAGGGTTGCTCTTCAGGTCTCTCAGCTTCAGGTGTTTCCGGTTCGGGTGTCTCAGGGGTTTCCGGCACTTGCTCGCCTCCTTCACTCGCCCCTTCTCCCTCTCCAGGCTGGACCTCACCACCTTCACCGCCAGCACCCTCACCAGCGCCGCCTGCGCCACCCTCTTCGCCGCCAGGTTTCCCTGTCTCGCCTTCGGCTCCTCCAGCACCTGCGCCGCCCTCTTCTCCGGGCAGCTCCTCAGCATTGCCGCCAGAGCCTCCTTCTCCGCCGGCACCTGCGCCGCCCTCTTCTCCAGGCAGCTCCTCAGCACTACCGCCAGAGCCTCCTCCTCCGCCGGCACCTGCGCCGCCCTCTTCTCCGGGCAGCTCCTCAGCACCACCGGATCCTCCAGCACCGCCTGCGCCTCCCTCCGTTCCCTCCTCTCCGGTTTGGCCACCCTCGCCGTTCTCGCTGCCCTCGCCGCCGCCAGGAACTGGCAATGGGATGGGGTGGAGCTCAGTGTTAACACAGGCTTCTGTCTCGGAGCAAATGCAGCCGGATCCCTCTTCGCAGTTCGTTCGCTGACGCGACCGTAGGCCGTCCTCTGGGCTGCCGCACTCGCTCCACTCGCCGAAAGCCGGGCAGTTTTCGCCTACAAAAACAATGAACCGGTACACAAAACGGAAATAAACTGCTAAGTCTGTTGTTCGTCACTGCTACTCCCTGCGAGCAGCACACGTATGTATGTGCAGCTCCGCAGCGTGCTGCTTCTGCTTACTGCCGCAAGTCATCACTTCAGTTACGTCTGGGCAGCCTGACAGGGACCTCGAGTGCAAGCCGTCAGCGCTACATTCGGACCACTCGCCAAATTCACCGCCTGCGCAGAGAAGGAGACAAGCACATTTCGGGCATAACTGCGCGAAGAACTAGCTTATTGTAAAGACTGTTACTTCCCTCGGAGCCGCAATTAACTGCAAAAAGCTAGCTCATTACGAGAAAAACAAGCACTAAACCCCAAACCCACAAATAATTCCAGGCTTTAATCTATCCCCGACCAGCCCCTGCCGAGCACACGCCTTCCAGTTTGCTGTAAACGTGAAAAACTTACAAGAGTCAGGCAGCACGTCGTCGCAGGTGAGCACTTCAGTAACGCTGGTGTGGGATCCGTCAGAGAGGACATCACAGGTGCGCTCCGTTTTTCTCATGGAGCACTCCGACCAGCTGCCGCAGTGGACGGTCTGGTCGCCGCTGCTGCTGCTGCCACTGCACTCCTCTAACTCCACATAGCCGCAAGTGGACTCCTCGCGAGACCGCAGGGCAGAGCCGCCCACAATTAGCGAGCACTCTGTCCAAGCACCCCAGTTGTTGCAGTTGTCATTGCCCTCTGCAAATAATACACACAGAGAATTTGAAGAACTGGGAAATAGACAGTGTCTTAAACGTGAGCCGAACCTCGCTGCAATTATCTTGACACGCAAAAGGGTGTGTCCACCTGATGAACCTACCAGGATTGCACAGTCTGGTTTCCTTCTGCTGAGCACCGTTGCACTCCCGCGTCCTCGTGACCATCTCGCCAGCCTTGCAAGCTGCCGGCTCGAAGGGTCCAAAGGCTCCTGTATTCGTACACAAAAGAAACAGCAGGTTCAGAAATTGTACCGCCACCAGCCACAAAGTTCAGCCGGCCTAAAATTACCCTTGCCAGTAGCCCAGTGTCTACCAATGCAGCAACACTATCCTCAGTCTGGTAATTCACCGCAAGAATCGGTCTCTCCTTCAGCTGAGCATGGGCGGGACTCCTGAACACCCAGGCTTTTGCAGTCGCGAGTCTGCATGCCGTCCCTGCAGATCGTCCAGGGGCTCCAAGCAGCGCACTTGCCCTCGCCCTCGGTGGCGGCGCTCGGCTTGCAAGCCTGCAGCTCACTGAGCTCGCAGTCGATTGAGTTTCGCACTTTGTAAGTGTGACCGCCAAACTCCACCACGCAGCCGCTCCACGCACCAAAAGAGCATTCTTTCGCATCGCTAGCGCCTGAAACACATGCACAGACGACACGTAACAAATAAATCACTGGTCTGCCCTGCGTAGTAGGCAACCCTATGTTCTGTACCTGACAGCTTCTGCTGCTGTGCACAAGCCTTCACACAGGTGACTACAGTGGATATGGACTGACCGCTGCAGGCTCTGACTTCGTACACAGACGCGCATCCGGCGGCGCCTCTGTACTGCTTGCCATTCTTGCACTCTGACCACTGCGACCACTCCCCGCACTGTTGTGGATCTTCCACGGTGCAGATTCTGTGTTCCTGCACAGCTTCATTGTGTACGCACGTTCTGTGCTGCATCTTGATCCCATGAGCGTCAGCCACGCATTCACTCCAGGCCCCGAACTCTGTGCAGCTGCTGCCGCCCTCGGGAACGGATGGTGCAGAGGGCATTGTGCAGTGCTCGAATTCTGCCTCTTCTGGGCAGTTCTGGCGCGTCCTGGTCCTCAAGCCCTCAGAAGGATCGCCGCATGCAGTCCACTCGCCAAAGGCACCACAGCGCTCCTCAACTTCTGCAAAAAGATAGGCAAGAAAGTCAAAAACAACGTATTCACTCGACGTGAAGATTACTCCGCAAGATCTACTGAACAAAGCAGAAGGAAAATCACACACAACTTTTCAAGCTGACCTTCATCTGGGCACTCCCTGACCTCCTCAGCGTGCTCACAGCCCGGCTCCCCGAACTTCTCTGCTCTGCGGTGCGACAGGTTGTTGTCAACTCCTGGGCATGATGACCACTCGCCGAGTTCACCGCAGGCTGAAATGTCAGCATCGGGGCAAAGCTTCACCTCGACCTTGAGAGGAAGAGCCACGCACTTGCGGGTGCTCTGCTTAGTTTCAGCTGTACATTCGGTCCATGCAGTCCACGAATCGCAGTGAATCTGGCCAGGGAGCAGCACTTTCTCCGTACACTCGTGCCCATCGCCTTCGAAGCCACTCTTGCACTCGCAAGTGAACGAGCCAGGGACGTTAGTGCAAACAGCGTTGATGTCACAGCCCGCATGGTTGCCCGCGCACTCGTCCACATCCTCGCAAAGGGTACCCACACCAGTGTAGCCAGAACCGCACGTGCACGTGAAGGATCCATCGGTGTTGCTGCAGTCAGCATGCGGGTCGCAGTTGTGGGTGCCCGACTGGCACTCATCGATGTCGACACAGGCCCCGTCCTTCATCTCGTAGCCAGCTTTGCAAGTGCAGTTGTAGCTATCGGCAGTAGCTTCACACATGGCGTTGTTGCCGCATGGCGAGTTGTCGCAAGGGCCCACTGTCTTCTCGCACTTCTTTCCGTCTCCCTGGTACCCTTCATTGCAGGTGCAGGTGTGGCTCCCCTCAGTGTTCGTGCACGTAGCGTGCTCGCTGCATGTGTGCACATCAGCCTCGCACTCGTCAACGTCCACGCAGTCCTCCCCAGACTGGCGGTAGCCGTTCTTGCACTCGCACTTGTATGACCCTTGCGTGTCCACGCAGAAGCTGCGCTCTCCGCAAGTGGCCGTCCCCGCAGCGCACTCATCGACATCTGAAAGGCGAACGGCAACACAAACATTCACGACCCCATTTCTGCCCACCCAAGTAGTAGTACTGTCCAAGTTCAACTACAACAGAAACCGTGCCCAAACAGATTCCCGAACGCCCTGCAACATGTCGCTTACTGTCGCAAGTGAAGCCGTCCGCCGCCAGACTGTATCCAGGCCTGCATCCGCAAGTGTAGGATCCAGTGCCGTTCTGGCAGATGCCCTTGTGTGTGTCGCATTTGTTAAGGTTAGGGTCAGCGCATTCGTCGATATCGGTGCATGTGTGGCCGTCACCAGAGAATCCCTCCTTGCATCCGCATTCGAAGCTGCCGACAGTGTTGACACAGGTGGCGTTGGGGTCGCACGTGTGTGCCGCCGTAGCACATTCGTCGATGTCCTCGCAAGTAAGGCCGTCACCCGTGAAGCCAGCAGCGCAAGAGCAGGTGAAGGAGCCGACGGTGTTCGTGCAGATACCCCCGACGGGGGCGCAAGTGTTCATCTTTCCGTCGAGGCACTCATCTATGTCCTGGCAAGTAGATCGCCTCTTGATAAAACCGGTGGCGCAAGAGCAGCTGAAGGATCCCGGAGAATCGACACAGACGCCGCCCTCGCCGAAGTCTTTGCATGGCTCTCCCACGGAGCACTCGTCAATGTTTTTGCACCCTTCTTCTCCTTCGCCATTGCCCTCGTACCCGCTGTGGCAGGTGCAGATGGCTTCGGTGCCCGCATCGTTCTCCTTGCAGCTGGCATTCGCATTGCATCCCTTTTCGCTGCAGAAATCAATCTTGGTACAGCCATTCTCCGTATGGCGGTAGCCGGGCACGCATTCGAATGTATAGCTGCCTTCAGTGTTCACGCAAGTGGCGTTGGCGGGTAACACTGCTGTGGAGGCTGCACACTCATCAATATCAATGCAGCCGACGGCCCCATCTTGCTGAGTGTAACCCGCCTCGCAGGTGCAATTGTACGAACCCGCAGTGTTTTCGCAGGTCGCATGTTCCCCGCATACGCCTTGGGTGGCGCACTCATCAATATCTGTGCAGCTGTGGCCGTCGCCCTGGAACCCAGGCAAACACGAGCACTCATAGCTGCCTGCGGTGTTCTTGCAAGAGCCTCCGTCAGCTGACGTGGCGCAAGTGTTTTTCGAGGCGTCGTTGCATTCATCGATGTCTATGCAGGTCAATGAAGTTGCTCCCTTGAGCTTCGCTCCCACAGCCACGAACCCTTCCACACACGCACATTCAAAGCTACCTGGTGTGTTGGTACACACTGTGTTCTCCCCACAGATGGCATCTTGGGCGCACTCATCAATGTCTTGGCAACCATTCTCCCCGTGGCCTTCCCCGCTGTACCCAATGCCGCAGGTGCACTTGAAGGTGGTGTTGTCGTCGCTTTCCGAGCACTCTGCATGCACGTTGCAGTCGTGCAGCCCCTGGCCGCAGAAGTCCACGTCCTCGCACTTGTGGCCGTCACCGTCAAAGCCTGGGTTGCACTCACATGTGAACGACCCAGCAGTGTTGGTGCATGTCGCGTGGGTGGAGCAAGTGTGGGTCCCGCTTGCACATTCGTCGATGTCTTTGCAGGTCTTCGCGTCCGCGGCCTCGAAGCCAGCCATGCATGTGCACTCGAAGCTGCCAACTGTGTTGTTGCACAGTGTGTTCTCTCCGCAATCGTCAGCGTCAGTCGAGCACTCGTCGACGTCGTTGCATTCAACCCCGTTGCCGCTGAAGCCTGCGTTGCAGGCGCACTCAAAGGAGCCTTGCGTGTTCGTGCATGTCGCGGAGGCATGGCAGTTGTGAGTGCCGTTGGCGCACTCGTCAATGTCAGTGCATGAGTTGCCGTCTTGCTGGTACCCAGCTGCGCATTTGCAGGTGTAAGAGCCGACAGTGTTCTCGCAAATCCCTCCTTGATCGGCAGGGGTGCAGTCATTCTCCGCCAAGCACTCATCGATGTCATCGCAGTGGCCCTGAGCTGTGCCGTCACCTGAATAGCCAGCTATGCAAGTGCAGATCGCCGCGGTGCCCTCGGGATTCTCCTTGCAGTGCGCCAGCGAGTTGCATGCACCACGGGCGCAGAAGTCGATCTTGACGCACTTGCCGTCGACGAGCTCGTACCCAGGCTTTGCCTCAAGGGAGAAGCTCCCCTCGGTGTTGACACAGTTGCAGTTCTCTGGGATCTCTGTAGACGCCTCTGAGCACTCATCGATGTCGCTGCACGCGTTGCCCTCCATGTGGCCATATCCGTCCTTGCACTCGCACTCGTAGCTGCCGATGGTGTTCAGGCAATGCGTGTTTGCGCCACAGGGCGAAGCCTCAGCCGCACACTCGTCAACGTCACTGCACACCTTTCCGTCGCCAATGAAACCTTCCAAGCAGTGGCATTCATAGCTGCCATCCACGTTCACACACTGTGCGGAGACGTGGCATTCCGCCGTGCCCGCTGCACACTCGTCAACGTCCTTGCATGCATGTCCGTCGCTTGAGGCTGGTTCATAGCCAGGGTTGCAAGTGCAAACGTAGGAACCCTCGGTGTTGGCACAAGAGGCGTGGGCGTCGCAGGGCGAATTCGCGCACTCATCGACATCTGCACACCCTGCAGCTCCGAAACCCTCGCCAGAGAAGCCTTCCTTGCATGCGCAGGTGTACGATCCCTCAGTATTTGTGCAAACGGCGTTTCGGTTGCAGTCATTGGATGGTTTCTCCTTGGAGCACTCGTCGATATCCACACAAGGGCTCTCGTGCGTTCCCGCGCCGTCATAACCGGCATCGCAAACGCACTTGAACGTCGTTAGTGTGTTCACACAAGTCGAGTGGGCCCCGCAGGTGTTCAGTGTGGGGTCGGCGCAGTAATCTATCTTCGAGCAAGGAGAGTCGTGTGATCCCCCACCGCTGTAACCCTCAGGGCAGCTGCAAGTGAAAGAGCCCTCAGTGTCTGCGCAGATTGCGTTGGCTGAGCAGGCATCCGGGTCTTGGCACTCGTCTATATTCGAGCAAGGACTCTCAGAAGTAGCACTGCCACTGAAACCGGCGTCGCACTTGCACTCGAAGCTGCCTGCCGTGTTCACGCAAGTCGAGTGTGCGGGACAACCATGTTCCCCAGCGCACTCGTCTATGTCCTGGCATTTCCCATCCTGATCCTTCTGATAACCCGGTAAGCAGTTGCATTCATAGGAGCCCTCAGTGTTGACGCAAGTTGAGTGCTGCGGACATTCGTGCGTGTTGTTGGCGCATTCGTCCTCCTCCACGCATGCGTGACCGCTGGCACCTGCCTTGCTGTCTGCGTTCCAGCCCTTGTTGCAGTGGCATTTGGCGTCATTTCCATCAGCCGTGCAGGTCGCGTTCGCATCACAAGGAGCCGTCTCCCCTTCGCAAGGGTTGAATGCCTCGCACTGAGTCCCATCGCCTCGGAAACCCGGTTTGCACTGACAAGTGGCTCCGAGGGGGTCGCAGGTAGCGTTGACTGAGCACTGGCTACAATCGAAGGCGCCGCAAACCCGCACCTCCTTGTGGTTTGGGCAATTTGCCCTCTGGCGTGTGTGAGTAGTGCCAGGCACGCAGTCACCAGCGAGAGGGGGGCTCCAGTCGCCGAAATCACCGCCTGTGAAGACGAAAAAACCCATCCACTTATTCGTGTAACACACATACGGAAGAATGAATGGCACCTATTTGGCAACGGCACAACTTTCAAATTTGCAGAATTCCAAAACTCACACTTCTTGACTTCTTCTTCTGACATTTGGCATTCGCGCACTTCAACAGGCCCGCACGCAGAGTTGTATCTTTCTTGCAAGTTGTTGGTGTCGCACACTGTCCACGGGGTCCATAGTTTGTTACACTCTTTTGACTCGTGCTTACACGACCTGACTTCCATCACCTCCGGACAGTTTTCCCGAGATCGACTCTGGAACTGACCGGGGACGCATGCAACGTCGCTGGGTGACCACGCCGAAAAAGCACCACCTGAGAAGACAAAAAACGAACACAGTATAATACGCCCCGCACACAATCTAGCCTGAGACCCGAAACAACAGAAGCCAGCTACAGAAACGACTTGAGGGTTCAGGGTCGGTTAAGACCGCGAAACACGTACATCCTGAGAGCTTCTGGCATTCTTTCACTTCCACCCACGTCTCGCACTGCGAGTTATGTCTCTCTTGCAAGCCTGTACTCGGGTTGCAAGTTGTCCACGGAGTCCAAGCTGACTCACATTGGCTGATATCCTGAGATTCAGCACCTGATGCGCCTGCATAGCAACAAAACCAAAACCAGCAAACAGTGGTTTGTGCAAAGCGGCAGCAAAACAGCAGCAAACATACTCAGCACGCCTATGACTACACATGCCTGGCGGCAACTCAGCTCAAGAGACGCGCCACAAGCACTCGGAGAAGCACGAAGACATGAAGCGTGCCAACTACGGTTCCTTCACAACAAAACGGCACGCTGAGTGAGCCCTTGGCCACGTGAACATCTGCCGCTGGGCAGCATTAATTCAGACACAACAGTGCCCCTTCAAACGTGAAATGCACTGGAATGAGACTGGAATGCCCTAACATTAGCTGTAAAAGAGGATGGAGCCTGATCTGTATGTGCTTTCGCTTACTCTGGATGCGCGTGCCGCTGTAGAGTGCGGCAAGGGTCGCGCAAAGCGCCCACCGCGGGTTGCGTTGCAGCATTGTTGCCGCAGGAACGGCCAAACTGTGCTTAAATACTAGCTACACAGAAGCAGGAATTGTCATCAACAGAAGGAAGAAACATAACCCTTTGGCTCATGAGCCAGCATGTGGAACGACTCTGTGAAGGGCGGTTAGCTGGTGGCGCCCGATTCTGAAAAGCGACACGAGAGGTGAGCACAAGAAGCCCAAATAAGAAAAAGGAAGTGGTGGTTGATGAGGAAAAATTGAGGAATAAGTCCCAAATAGGGATCAGGAAAATTAATGAATGCAGTTAAAACCAGACGAGATCGGCCAGAGCTAGCTACGCCATGCCTCCTGTGTGCGGCCAGCTGCGGGCGGACCAGCGTCGATGGCTGCTGTTTCCCTCGCTGTTGTCGCCTCTCTGAAGCCCATATTAAATTGTAAACTAATTGAAACTTATTTCTCAAGTTTGGCTAGCGCGAAGCAGGGAGAATTAGCACGCTCTCCTCACGTGGGAGCGAGCACTGCCCGTTCATGTTCCCAATCGACCATCAGATCGCCCGAGCTCTCAAATGACGATGAAGATGCTTCTTTTCTTAATTTGTTTCTAGCGGGGAAATTAAAAAAGAAATAATTTGCTCGCAATACTAATTCCAATAGAAGATAACGGGGCCGAATTTTCCCGAACGCTGGCCAGTTCTTCCTGCTACTCGCCAGTTCACTGTGCCTGTACACCGAGCGCAGAGTTGTCGTGTTATTTTGCATGCAGTTTCGAGGCTCAGTGAGCATTCTCTCCGTGCTTTTTGTGTTTATTGCATGGAAGCGTGATCTGGTTTACGGCCGCGACGCCACAATGTGAAAGCTGTGTGCATCGCTTTCCTTTAGGATCGCCTTTCGATTTCCCTACTTGGGTAGTTGAATGAACAATTTAGAAACGAAAACTATGTCCAAGATATATGAGAGTAAACATCTAACCAGCAACTGCAACCCTCAAACCCGGTACGCATGCCCTTGACTCCCACGAGCACACGAGCACGGCCTGCTTTGCGCGTTTTCTCTGTTTCAGTGCTTTGTTTCATTTCTATTTCTCAACAGTTCAGTTTCGTGAGAATCATTTTCTTTTGCCGTAGCTGAACAGCAGTGCTCGTGCTCGTTGCTGCTCAGAAGCTGCCTCGTATTGGAGCAAGCGGAAGCGGCTTTCACAATAGCTACTATGCTGCTACACCTTTTAGGAAAGCTGCATTCAGTTTGGAAGTGCTTTGGCTGGAGGGCATGAACAAAGAGAGCACTGGTCACATGATAACCTCGTTTATGGCGCCCCAGTATTTCATCCCCGGAAGTTAGTGTTTCGTCCATTGCCGAAGGCATAATTCCATTAACTTACTTCAAAGCATGAGCACCGCGTGAGACCCAACGTGGCATCTGAAATGGCCACGATTCACCTTTCGCGCCCCCTCGGCACGATTGGCCTCCTGCATACAAGCGAGTTTCAGTAAACAGTAAAATTTTAGTTTACTCTTTTTTCATAAGAAAGACGAGTTGATGGCATAGTATCCAGTGCAGAAAGTTTCATCCCTACAACGACCGCAGCACAAACAACGAAATGCAGCATTAGTACGAAGCGACAACAAAAAGGAAATCAGTAGCTACAGCTCCTCCACGAAAAGAATAGTTCAGGCAGTGGACAGGTAGCCAGCTCACTGGGTGGATGTCCTGCTTGGTGAGGCCTCATCCTGCGCAAGATATCTGCAGAGCTCTTCACTGTTTGGTCTGCTTCACACTTGGAGATTTCTGATCATATTTCTACTATTCAACTAAAATACAAACGAATACGCAGTTATGTATTCGCTTGTGCAATCTATGAGCGCACTTTGGCTTGCTGCTATGCTGAAACTTTTCAACTTTGCTGTGGTCGTGCAGTGTAAGGTCCCAAAAAAACAGCTATTGTTCCTGCAACGGGAGCAGATGCTTCTGGCGCCGCTGATGCTGCTTCTGCTGATATTTTGGTGCTAACGCAGCTGTCATGAAATGCCGTTGCCGCTTCATCTCGGGTTGTTTGTTTTCCTACGGATCCAGATGGCGCTGTTGCTGGTGTTGTTGCTGCTGCTGTCATTGCTGTCAGCAGCGTTTCAGCGTTTCTGCAGGCATCTCCGTGTGTATTAAACCCTTGCAGCTATAACCCTCCTCTGAGCTCCATCCCAAATTATAGAATGCTCCTGTTGTGCATCCAAAGTTTCTAGGCGCTTACGCATGCCACCCTAGGCCTGGCATAGTGAGAGAAGTCCACCTTGGTGCATCGGTGACTCCCGCTGTAGAGGCACAAGTTGATATCTATCAATGCTCACAAAAGGCACCATTCGAACAGTAAAAGGCTCTGAACATCACCATTTGTAGATCCGATTTCCACGGGATGTATCTGGGTATGAGCTGTTCCTTCCTCCCTGCGTGATAGTGTTGCCCAGTGCAGCTTCAGCGCCGTTGTGTGAACCCCGACGCTCGGGCTTAACAGCAGAGCACGCTAGGCCTTATCTCCAAACTACTGTTTCCTTTTCGTTGTTAAATGCCTCTAGTTATTCATTTACCTTACGTGTTCTAAATTATATTCCCCTGAAGGCCACTTCTGGCCCATGTTCCAGTTCTGCGTATTACACCTCGTACTGCAAGAAACCAGCAGCACGTCCTCTAAGATTCTGAAAGCACCGATATTTCATATAGCATCAAATTAAGCATAAGCCTCTTCTATGTACAAAAAGCACTGGTCTTCATTTCCCCACAGCGCTGAATAGTAGTTGCGCTGCTAGCAGCCAGCAACAGGCTCCCTCCTCAAGCAACTAGCGGTGAGCCAACATTGCAGTTGGCGTTGTTTGAGCCTATCATTCTCTTATCTACTTATTACTTGGTATGTTGTAGTTTATAATCATATATTTCAGTTCAGTGACGCTATTTCTTGTGTTACAGGTGCCATTCGCCGGAAGTGTGAGTCCATGCTGCTCTGGCCAGCCCCAATGTTATCTTGCTTTGGCGGGTCTTGTTCTCCAACTGCTATCTCATTTGCACTGTGTCGTACTTTTTGAGTTTCTTCTTAATGGTAGTGCTCATCACTACAACTGTGAGGTCGTAGTCATCATCGTGAGCGGCACGTGCATGCTGTACCAGCAGAAATGTTGGAACGTGATTAACAAGCAGTGGCAGAATGCGTTTAACAGTTTGTTTGACGTGGAAGACCGCTGTAAGGGTCTGCTGGAACGCGGCAGACACTCTAGGCAGCCGATGCCCACTTCCTCCTCACACTTCAGAAGCGGCAGCAACTGCAGCAGAGCCACCACCAGCAGTAGCAAAGCCAGGCCGAGGAGAAGCAGAAGACGACACAGCTATACTGTAGTGTCTTTTCCTTTAGACGCTAGTCGAATGAACAGAATCCTTGTCCTGTGACCCTCGCTGCGTCGGTTTTCCAGCCTCCAGGTACCGAACTGGTTGTCTGTGGTCCGCCGGCTTCCGTGGTGGCAAACCAAACGCTCCTCCGCCATTTTTTTATATGCTTGCGCAACCAAAATTATGTGTACCTCAGAAATGCGGCCAGCCTAGGCGCGCATTCCTCTGGATCCTGCAATTCCAACTGGACGGGGCTCAGAATACACTGAACCGTGCATATGACGCATAACCAGGTTGTTTAACGTGTCCGAAAACGCTTCTAGCCCTTCGAACACTCGAAGGGCTGCGCAGTCCCTTGGGAATTGCGCAACTGAACTGCCAACGGCGTCAGTAGATCACTGGGCCGTCCATGACCGTCGAACGCCGCTTGCCACTGCACTGGGCAATTTGCTCTACCGATGAGCTAACAGCCCTTTTTTACTTACTAGCACTTGGCTATTTTTCCATTAATGCCCAGATAAAATACCTACATTTTTACCTAAATTATTATGTTTAAAAGTTGTACTTCCAAAACAAATAGAACAAATAGTTCTTATATTTGACCTGTAATAATTATATTATTAATTTTTCTTCATGCAGCTTTCGGAGTATTAGATTTTACTAATATTTATGCTACTTAAGCTGACATTTTCACTTCTATTTTTTCCATAAAAATTTACATTTTTACTTCTTAAATATAGAACGCTACCTACTGGAGGATTAGATGTAGCTTTTCCAGCTTCTAAAGTTAATTTAAGTTTTATTAATTTTTTTTTTTCATTATAATATATCAAAATCCGTTGCCGTACCACTTGGCTACTCTTTAATATTTAAAAAATTAAAAAAATTTTATATATTATATATATATATGATAGTTGAGATAGCTCAGTAGGTAAAGGACTGAAGATCCTTAGGTCACCAGTTCGATTCTGGTATTTTGCTTATGTCCGTTTTAGACTGCAGTACAATTTTGAAGCAATGTACTATATGCTTGAGAGCTCTAGCAAAATCAGGAGGTACAGGCAGTGAGCTGCGGTCTCGAGGCTTACAGGGTGAACGACACTTAGGAGGGCTAAACGGTGCGCCGTTAGTTCGATGCTCCGCCACTGACCTGTTTCATCCTGCTCCTCGTGCCCCTATCACTATTCTGTTAATCGAACGAATTTCTCCTCTGGTTCGCGAAGTTCTCCTAAATTCTATTCCTCTGCCTCATTTGATGGGCTTGAGAAACAGCTGACTGGAGCAGGTTCACTTAGCGAAAGCAGATGCCACAAAGATCATCCCGAGTTCGTTGGGTGTTAATTTGGCCGTGACAACTTTAGCAGCTAGAAAACCTTGAATGCTTTCTTTCGTAGTTTGCTCTGCTACGTTGTTCTGCAGAACTACTGTACCACTACGTCAAATCCTCAAATGGAGCCGTTTATTTTGGTGTGGTGGGGGCGTGCTTGCCTTATCTCATGTGGCGAGCAGCTCCCGAGTGCTCGCTGGAAGGTTAAACCATCAAATCAGCAGGCTTTTCGCCCGGGCTGAAGGTTGAAAGTGGTCAATGTGCGCTGCATGCGCTTGGGTTGACATTGTTTCCCTCAAGAAGTGGAGGAAAAAAGGCCGCTTTCCTGAATAAAAATTAGAAGACTATTCCTGTACAGGCCCTGAGAGTAGAGCCCTAGTTTCCCGAACTGGCCAATATCAGCTTTCACTCCACTTGGAAATCGTGCTTTGATATGAAAGTGTCTGTTTGGGTCTGCCCAGCGTGCACTTGAATCCAACGCTCAGCCGCATGACGGTCAAACTGCTATAGGTTTCTAGGTGTTCGCCACTACACATGGGCGAGATGGTCGCCTTCTGTTGCGCATTCTAGGAGCACGCCGCTCACTTGGCAATGCTAACCATGCGCTACGCACACGCAGCCGTTTAGTTACCTTGTGCTCGAAGGAAACCAACTATTTTAGATCTGTGCTGTGCGTGGAAGGAATCTGCTCTGACGCAACAAGTGCTGCCCTCATGTCTTTCTCCCGTGAAGGGTGGGAAACCGCCACTTGTGCGTGGCCTTTCACGGCCACAGAAGCTCGCCGTATGGCTAGGCAAATCCTCTCATTTGACTGCCTTTCGAAATCGGATCCAGCAGAGTCATCCACGGGCATGAAATACCATAGGGCATGGCGCTGTTCTTCAACAGCGTGAGTGCCGTATGGAAAACGCCTACAAGGTTTGCTGGTCGTGTGCACTGTACGAAACAACGCAGGTGATATGCCGCTTAGCGTAGAGTCTTCGCTGTTGTGAGGGTGTTTAAAACATTCAGTGTTTATATCCATGGCTCGTTCACGGTGGTGTGTAGGGGCCCCTACTGTGCCTGTGAATTAATGCCAACAAGCCAACACAGATAGGTCAAGGGAAACTACGTCTGAACGAACTTGAGGTTTGGCTTGCAAAATCGTGCCGGGAGATGCACTGCTCTTGCCGGTGCCCTTTTCCGCTAATCTGTTAAGGAGCTAGCTCTTGCCTGTTCGCCTCATGGTGTGATCTCACGCGAGATTCTATGGCGAAGAAATGAGGAATCCCACGCTCCTTCATCCAAGCCTCTTAGTGCTCGTCTGCATGCAACGCAAAATCAACTGAGATAAACGGAGAAGTGATCAACGATGCCCCAAAGTACTCACACTGAAAAGGCAGGTGCTGATACGCCTAAAATATTGGCTACCACAGTGGTTTGGCAACGTTGTGGGATAACAGAATGAAGCACTGCTCCTGGCCAGGGTTGACCAATCCGAGGCCAGCAATGAAGTAGGTTTGTTGAACTTAAAGGATGTATATTGGGAGGGACTCACGCGACGCTAGTCGCCAAGATACAGAGGCTGTGCCCGAAATATGCATTTTCTGAGTTCTGTTTTTGAGACGCAGCTAGCTAGTCGAAGCCGTGCGTACAGTGCTGGCAGTAACCAGAATAATCATCAAGGCCGTTTTTCTTCCTTGATAAAACACAAACGGAGGCTGCACTGGCGTACTTGCTTGCACTGGCAGGTTTTCTGTGTGCTTTAAAACGCAATGTCTGCCCGTGCATCTACATGTTAAATAGGTGCCGGGGCACGAAACGCTCCGATACTGGCTCTACCGGGCATTCAGCCGTAGTCACTGAATGCGGGGTTGAGGAATTTCTGCAAAAACAAAAATTCCATGGCTTACCCCAGCACCTGCAAAGATTTTAGCTGCCATAGTCCTGCAGGGGGTCTCTGAAAAGCGGGCTGTTCGAGTTTGCTCGAGAATAGAGTGGGACTGCCACGTACTCTCCTTAGTGAAGCGCAAGCCAACATCTTTACTTTGAATGCGCCTACGGACTTTTCGCCACAACAGAGCAGCATTATTTGGAGGAGCTTTGGCTTGACATAACTGCTGAGGAGAGGTTGTGCCTGCTCTGCGCATCAAAAGCACTAGTGCATTCAGACCAATGCTTTTGTTCGTTAGCGCAGCGAAAAGTAAACGAGTTTTAGACAGTCATGGCCTGTACGCCCGTTAGTTCTTGTGAGGGCAATGCAGTTGGACACGGCCAGGTGCCTTAGTAATCATCTCTACATACACGGTGCCTTCGGTAGTATAAAAATTCATGAATTAAATTACATAGCGTGTTTCGGATTTACTTAACTCAACGCCAGCCACAAAAGACTGGCTCACTCGACATTTTGCATGCCTGGGAAGTAAAAGTCGGCTGATCCAGTACCACAGGCATAAGACAGCAGGAAGCAAAAGTTTCCAGTGCCCCTTGAACAATCAGTAGCAACCAGCACTTCTTGGGAGCGCGATTTCCGAAACTCGTAGCGTGATACATCCACAAGACGTTACATGATTGTTCTCGTCTTGTGAATTCTGCTTTGAACTGGTCATCCCGGTGGAGGCAGTTTGGGGGCAATGCTGTCAGCACTGTGAGTTTCTGCGTCCCAGTTAGCGCCGTCCTTTTTTGCCGGCTCTCCCTTAAAGAGTATTGCATGAGATCCCATGTTTTTCTTCATTCTTGGGTCACAATTTAGTTTCATTAGCAAATTCATGACATATATACGCATGGTAGCCGATTGCTTGGCTGGTTGCTATCCTAGAAATTCAGTCGACATGAACGAACAACTGGGACTGAGAGGAAGGCTTAGCAAAGCGTGACGAAGCTGCACAATTGTTTCCTCTCGAATGTTCGGCGCATCAACAGGTATTTATTGCTGGAGGTTGGAGGCATTCCCCCTACGACTATTATCGTGCAGGCAGCTGCGACCCATCGGTATCCCTCTAAGCACGAACAATACGGAAGCACTTAGCACGAACAGTACTGATGGCGCATCGTAGTGACTGTGGTTAAGATGGCTGCTCAAGGGAGCAGCGGGCCCCCTAGGTATTCCATTTCCTCTGTCTCGTCGGGCCAAATTGCACTCCTGTAGTGGTACACCTATAACACTAACCTCTTATCTGCTCTGCCTGTCACTCTTTCCGCCAAAACATGTTTTCGCGGGTCACACCTGCTCAGCTAAAACTTTTCCAGGC
Organism: Eimeria tenella; assembly: GCF_000499545.2. Taxonomy (NCBI): domain Eukaryota; phylum Apicomplexa; class Conoidasida; order Eucoccidiorida; family Eimeriidae; genus Eimeria; species Eimeria tenella. The sequence continues at coordinate 189,954 of NW_013543232.1, read as the reverse complement.
TTCGGCACATTAGTCCATTGTCTCTACTGGCTATGCTACTTTTTCTAGGGCCAGCCTGTTCAAACATGGCTTGATTAAGCGCTGTTGATTTTAAAAGTATGCTTAGGATAGTTTACTGTTGAGGAAGTCACACTGCAGAGATGGATTCACGGCGATTTGAACTCGGAACAGGCTCCCCCTCAGGTTAAGGGTTGCCAGGAGTTCGCCTTTATGCGTAATCTAACTACCATCACATCGACATCGCCAGGTATGTGTGCTAGTGCTCGGGTATGATGTGTCCGTGGTGAAAACCAGCCGCTGCCACTGCAACAGTCGAAGAAAAAGCACAGGGCATGCATGGGTAGCAACCGATATAGACTGCCCAGCTGCACTGTTTCTGCAGAAGCTTACACGGCATCTGCGCAGTCATAGCTACACTGCTATTGTTGCTAATGCTTCTGCTGCCGGCAACTCTACGCGAAACTGCTAGGTACGAAACGCTGCTTCAGAAACAAAGAAGACGCTCCTGGCATATAGCACATTTCTCAAAAAGTATGTTTAGTGTTGATGGGTTTGCGTTGTCGGCTGTGCGTTGTGTGGCCGCAGCAGCGGACCCCAAGGGTGTGAGCGTACCGCCAAGTTATGCTATACAAAGAAGGCAATGTAAGAATACATTAATACGGATTCACGAAACAAGACAAATGCCATCTATCTTTCGTTGAAGTCTGGTGCAGGACTGTGTGAAGCCCGGCGCCGTGAACTTCTCCGCTGCCGCCTCGGCCTGGCGATGGTATGGTGCACGCACACGTGAACGGCAGCACACCCTAGAAGTGGCTGCGTTCTGCTGGTTCTGATGGCGACTTAGCGCCATAGAATTTCTCACGGGTTTTTTCTTTATCTCTGTACTTCATTCCGCTTTAAGGCCCTTCCTCGGCCGTTGCTAAGGTCGGTCAGTGTGTTGTTGCTTCCTCGCCTGGAGGAGGGAGCCGTTCGGCTGCGAAGGACTCGCTCCGCGTACTTCCTCGCTTTCTTTCTTCTCTTCCTGTATTTGCGCCTCCTAACCGACTTTGTGAAAATGGCGACCGGAGTTGAGGATGTGTTTACCAGCGACACCAACCAGCACTGGGAAATGAAGCGCAAGGCTTCCTTTTCTAAACTGACTGGTGCCGTGCCGAGGACGATACCAGGAATGTATAACGTCGTAGAAGACCCGCATGCGGACGATAAGAAGGAAAAACTGTGGAAGCTGATGGAAACCTATCTTCCTTCTGATGTGCACTCCATCCAGAGAAGCATAGTCAACCACGTGGTAGGTCGCGTCGTTCCCTAATTCATTCCAGGTGTGCATGGGACTCCTCTCTTCGCAGCGAATCAGCGAATTTTATCATACTGCAAACAGCGAATGACCTAGTTTTGGCTGACCAAGGCCGCTTGCAGAGCAACTTTGCTATATTTCCGTAGGAGTACACCCTAGCGAAGACCCGCTTCAACCTCGACCCGGAGTCGTGTTACCGTGCAGCTGCTTTCTCTGTTCGCGACCGTTTGATTGAGACCCTCAATGACACTAATGCGTTCTTCCATGAGAAGGACGTAAAACGGGCGTATTACCTTTCCCTTGAGTTCCTCTTGGGTCGCGGTGAGGCCTGACACATTCCGAATTTACCGATGACTCTCCCGTTCAGGTTCAGGCTACCCAGTTGTCTGCACGAGACACCCAACACCGTTGTACGACGGAGATCCGAATCCCTTTCTGGAATGGCGGGCCTGGATGCTCACATGCAGTGTTTGTGCGCGGCTTCTGCTCACTTGTGGGCCCTAGTGGGCCCGGCGGTCTTCCTTTTCTATCTGTTCTGTTTCGTACAGCTTTTCGAAATGCGCTGGCCAGTAGTGGGACAGGGGGTCTTCTTTATCTGCTCTGTTCTGTACAGCTTTTCAAAATGCGCTGGTCAATTTGGACATTGAGAAAAACTACAGGACGGCCCTTGCAGATTTGGGCTTCAGCTTGGAGCAGCTCTACGAGTTTGAACACGACCCGGCTCTAGGCAATGGCGGTCTCGGTACGTATGCTTCAACGCTGCCTCTATTTAGGGTGTACCTGGAGCTGAGAACGCATTCCTCTTCTTAGGGTGTACCTGGAGCTGAGAACGCATTCCTCTATTTAGGGTGTACCTGGAGCTGAGAAGGCATTCTTTTAGTGGTCTTTGGTGGCATTAGGCCACGTGTTCACTCACCGTTTGTTTTTTTCTCTTGTTCGTCTGCAGGTCGTTTGGCTGCTTGTTTCCTAGACTCGATGGCTACGTTGAACTTGCCTTGCTGGGGTTACGGCATTCGTTACACGTACGGCATTTTCGAGCAGAAGATAGTGAATGGACGGCAGGTGGAGTACCCTGATTACTGGTTGACTCTGTCGAACCCATGGGAGATCGAGCGGCCAGATTGCACGTACGCCGTCCGCATTTACGGCAGCGTTAAGGAGTATAGGGACCCTCAGAGCGGACGCATGCGCAGCAAATGGGTTGGGGGCGAGATAGTGCAGGCTATGGCCTACGATACGCCTATTCCAGGATTCGACACGTACAATACGATCAACCTACGGCTGTGGAAAGCCTGCCCGTCTAAGGAGTTCGACTTCCACTTGTTTGACGTCGGGCGTTACCTGGAATCTGTGCGAGAACGGCAGAATGCGGAGTCGATATCGGCAGTGCTGTACCCGAACGACAACACCATGGAAGGAAAGGAGCTGCGGCTGAAGCAGCAGTACTTCTTCTGCTGCGCCACAATCCAAGATGTGCTGCGTCGCTTCAAGAAAGTGCCTGGCCGCGACTGGAAGGAACTGCCGGACAAGATTCAGTGCCAACTGAACGACACACACCCAACCATAGCCATCCCGGAGTTGATGCGGATACTCTTGGACGTAGAGGGTCTGGACTGGGACACCGCCTGGGACTTGACAAGGCGCTGCTTCAACTATACGAACCACACTGTGCTGCCTGAAGCTCTTGAGAAGTGGTCAGCGGATCTCATTTCAAGACTCTTGCCCAGGTAAACCTGGCTTTACTTTCCCCAGCCGCGTTCTCTCTATTCGTAGTCGCTTTCAGCTGGCTTTACGTGGCCGTGTTTGGGAAGGAGATGAGGAAAGGGAGCAGTAGAGTGCTTGACGGGCGTTAGTGCGACTACATTTCTGTATGAAGCATATAGAGCTCTGTGTTTCTGTATGCGTAGAAGTGCTTAGGTGTATCACATGTATTAATGCCTGTATGCAAATTGGTGCGTATGCGAGTGCGTGTCTGTGGGCGGTTGTACATGGAATGGCCACCTATACGTGTGCCATGTATCCTCTCAAAAAACACAGCCTAGCAGCGCCACAGCAACAGCGGCAGCCCACATCAACAACAATTTGGCTGCATGAGGTCTGCACGCTTTTAGGTGTTTGTGTGTGGGTGTTTGTTCCAGGCACTTGTTGATTATAAACGAGATAAATTTCCGCTTCTTGAACGAGGCACGGTCTATCTTTGGAGACGACTGGAACAAGATTGGCCGCATGTCAATTTACGAAGAAGGCAACGAGAAGCGCATAAGGATGGCGAACTTGGCAGTGATAGGTGGCCGACACGTAAATGGTGTAGCAGCGATCCACAGCGAGCTTGTGAAAAAGAACTTGTTCCCAGAATTCGTCGAGTTCTACTCTCGCCAAGGGGTTAATGATAAGTTTCTGAATGTGACCAATGGTGTCACCCCACGCCGCTGGATCTACTGCTCGAACAGGGGCTTGGCGGATCTTTTCAGCAACTGGCTGGGATCGGACTCCTGGCTGAAGGAGCTGGACATGATTGCAGGCCTGATGAACCACATAGATAACCCTTCGTTCAGGGCAGAGTGGGCAGCGGTGAAGAAGGAGAACAAGAGGAGGCTTGCTCTCTGGGTCGAGCAGCGCTGCAACGTGAAGCTTGATGTGGACACCATGTTATTCGACATACAGGTCAAGAGAATCCACGAATACAAACGCCAGCTGCTCAACATCATCTACATTATCCACAGATATCTCACCCTGAAACGTATGCAACCAGCAGACAGGAGCAACATGCTCCCTAGGGCGTGCCTCATTGGGGGCAAAGCGGCGCCGGGTTATTACACTGCAAAGACCATCATCAAAATGGCAAACAATGTTGCGCAGATTGTCAACAACGACCCAGATGTCGACAAGTACCTCAAGGTAAGCAGGCTACTCAAGTTATCCAAGGCGTCTTCAGAGGCGGTATTGCTGCTCTGGAGGTGAAGGTATATTGGGTACTTACCTGTGTACTTGTTCCGTTTGTTCCGTTGATCTTCATTTTTGTTTGTGCGTTTCCACAATATCAGCTGGTCGGGCGCCTCTCGGGCGCCTCTCATGGCGGACTGGTGGATGGGTCCTGAAAGGCATTGGTGGCTAGGCAGAATTTTACTAGCTTGTCTGTTCGTTCACTGGCCGTCTTTTATGCCGTTGCTTTCATTTGTGTGGAGTGTCCATTTTACCTTGTAGAGGCGTGCGAGGTACTTGTGAGCTGGTACAAATGTGTCTGCGTATGAACTTACTGTTCTATACACATTAGTTTGGTAAGCCATATTTTGCGCACATCAGCAGAGAGTCATACTTAGGGTTGGACCGAAGTTTGATTTGGTGTACAGGTTGTGTTCCTGCCCAACTACAACGTCTCGAACGCTCAAGTTATAATCCCTGCTAGCGATATATCACAGCACATATCCACTGCAGGCACCGAAGCCTCAGGCACTTCAAACATGAAATTCGTGATGAACGGAGGCCTAATTATCGGCACGCTAGACGGAGCCAATATTGAGATAAGAGAAGAGGGCGGCGATGAAACCATGTTCATATTCGGGGCCAAAGAACATGAAGTAGACCATGTCAGGGAACGGGTGAGACTATTCAAGTAGCGCAAATTAGCGTGTCCATACTTGGAGATGAGTGGGAAGTTATGGGAATGGAGGTTCCCTCAGCATTCTAGTTGTAGCGCCGTGTTGTTTCTCTGGAAATGTGAAATGAGAGATGAAACGAGCACTGAAAATAGATGAGAAGCGAGGTAAACCGTAGTTAAAGTGGGCAGTAAATAGTGGGCGGCAAATCATTCATGCCAGCAGTCACTGCATCGTGTACATGCGTGTGTGAAGAATCTGACGAATTGGGGCTGAGAGTGTCGTCTGATCAAGCGGATTTAGTTGGTTACTTCAGTTTATAGAAAAACTCAAATGTTGGCACAAGGCAAACACTGCTGCTTTTTGGCTCCACTTAGGCGCGCAACGGCTCCTATCCCATGGATCACCGCATGCGCGAGGTGTTTGACTGGATTCGTTCTGGGGCTCTGGCTTGCGGCGACGACAAGTCTCATGGAGATTTCTGTGCGATTTTGGACACGATTTGCAACAACGGAAGTGGAAACAACGGGGACTATTATCTTCTTATGCATGACTTCCCAGATTACTGCAGAGCTCAAGACGAGGTCGATAGGACGTACAAGAATCCAGACAAATGGTGGCGCCTATCTATTAAGGTGTGAACTGCTGCTTTTGCTGCCGTTGCTGCTTCGTATTCTTCCGAGCAGCATGCGATGCCACGCAGCCTAATTCGAGGAATGCGTCGGGATGGGCTGCTGGGACGCAAACTCGGAACCTGAAGGCGTAACGGCAGGCAGAGAGACCAGTGGATGTGGAGGCACACTGGCACCCTTGGAAAGGTAGTTCGCCCTAGATTGCTATTTGAATGGTTTGTTTTATTTATTTTGTAAATTTCAGGCGGCGGCATCCATGGGCAAGTTCAGCACTGACAGATGCATGCGCGAATACGCGGAGAAGATCTGGGGCATCAGCCGTTGCGAGCGGCCTCCTCCAGACGAAGTGCTACGGGCTCGTTCGTTTGCGAACGATAAGAAAAGTAATGCTGGCCCTAGCCACGGCTTGAACCGAAGCAACAACAACAACAGTAACACCACGAGCACTAACACAAACAGTAATGAAAGCAGCGGCACTGACAACCTTAGGGTGCCCGGGGAAAGTGAAAGTCAGAAGAGGGGGAAACACAAGAAGGAAAATAAACAGGACAAGAGGGAGGTTGTTGTTGACTCGTGAATATGACAAATAAATGATATACAGGCACACGAGTAAACTGTATAAAATAGTAGTGTGAATTGCAACAGATGCGTAGTGGATTGTTGGTACTTGCACTGGTGCTGGAAGCCTTGGGAAACACCATGGATGGACAAGTGACGAATAAGAAACGGAGGTGGACGGATTAAAGGATTATTACGAAGCCGTAATAATAAGTAAATACACATTTTGTTTCTCCTGCGTCTTAGGCACACAGAATAGGTAAATATCTCTCAGTTTTTTCATGAAATCGCAGTGATGTTTTGCCCCACAGTCCCCCAGCCCAGTACGCGGGACGATTTACGTAAATGGAAGCAGTGCTATTATGTTTGCGTGCCAAGCCCCTCCAAGAGGACTGGGTCCACACACAACGCAAAAATCAAGCATTTTGTTTGTTTCTCTATAGGTTACACCGTAAGTTTGTTTGCAAGGTGCCAAGCCATTTACGAGTTATGCCAAGTTACTTCGCTCGAGTTATGTGGGCGATAAACTATCCATAGTTTAGTGCGTCTTGTGCGGAATGAGTTTGAGTTTGACATTTAAATTTGATATATTGAGACCGAGGCAACACATCGCACTGACTGCGGTCTAGAGTTGCAGTCCTAGATGCTTTGGTGGTGCTGCTTTCTCTTGAGGGGTTACGCGCTACGTGTGGAAGTAAGTTAGCAACTGATAAATATGGAGGCAACTCCCGGCTAGACGAGCGAGATACGGGGGGAATCGGACAGCATGCAGCGGCAAACGGGCGGAACAGGCAGTGGCGGGAGCAAAGAAAGGCGAATAGGAATAAAATGCTCCAGACACAAACGAAACCCGAAATACAACAGTGTAGTGAAGTGAACAGGCGAAGTTCCCAGCGGCACGGACAGCGGAGGCCGGTGGATGCAACGGAAGCAGCAGCAGTGTTTATAGAGACTACTAGGGAATGAGCAATGAGTATACACGGATTGCACTGAGGATACGTACACATGTACAGCGACTTAGCTTTCGTTGGTCTTTTGTGTTGAGGAATATCGAAGCTACGGACTCTATGTTTAGCAATAGACACACAGTAGACATATAACGGGTCAATGGAAGACACTAGTACTATGAAAACCCTCGTCTATGGGACATTCATGAGGTTTTGAAGCGGGAACTGGTGTAGGCAGATGCAGACAGGAATCATTTTCTTCTTTTGCATGTTTTCGGCTTCGCAGATACGAGCCGAATAGCTAGTTCATGTATCCAATTCCTTGTTTTATTCAATCGAATATGTGCTGCAGCAGCGGCACCACCCGCAGCAGCGGCACCAGCAGCAGCGGCACCTACAGCAGCAACATCACCACAAGCAACGACAGCGGCGACAGCACCAACAGCAGCAGCAACACCAGGCACAGAGTCTCGAGGACGGCGTATCTTACACATGTTAAACCCCAAGAATACCCACCACTGAGTATATGTGTGAGTAACGGTAAAAGCAAAAATGCGCATAACGACATATGCAACAGTAATATAGCTAGTGCATATAAGAATAGTGATGATATGAGAGAATAATGGTAACAGAAATGCAACGCTTGCTGCTAAACTACCAACAATAATGCAGGTAGTTAATTGTTCTAGATAAAGATATAGCAATTCTGACGACGTGAATAGCGAAGGTGGCTTGGCTGTGAAAAGAGCGACATACGTACACGTTTACTCATGATGTCTTATGTAAATATGATGGCGTGGACCCACTGGCAAAATAACTAGGAAGTATGCCCTACAAGCGCTATGTGTATAGCGCTTGTAGGGCATACTTCCTAGGCCTACGTAGTGTTTCTTATGTTGCCGAACCTGTTGTGCACACTAAATGTTGTACGATAAACGTACTAATAATCAGCAAATGTAAACGGAATAACTGTACCAAAGCGAAAATAGTATTAGTCATGGTGACAAAGCCGTGAGTACCGTCTGCCCATCATAAGCGTTTGTTTGTGCAGTCGCGTCCCTCGGTTACTCGACTTTTCGCAGTTTGTTTGTTAACTCCTTTTCTTGCATTTTTGGCCATGTCTCTGGCTCAGGTTGGCGGTCTTACGGAGAGGAAGACAAATGCATAGGAACGCACTAATGAATAGTGTAACAGGACAACAACGGCGTACTTATGTACTGCATATAATGAACACATGAATTGACAAATGGATTACCACAAGTATCGATTACAAAACGCAGTGAGTGCACGAGTGAAAAGTAAATGAGTGAATGAATGTATCAGTTGAAGGAAGGAAAGCAATGCACCTAGAGGTAAGTTGGAAAATCCGCAAATAAAAAAAAGACGAAAGCTAACTTTACAGCCGAAGCTACCCGATTATACCTGTTGCTAAGCAGTCTCTCGGTCTCCCTCATCCCATGATACACACACACAGCCACTGCCTCCCTTCACAAACAAAAACCTACCGTATACTTATCAACGTATACCTGTTTGCTCGTTTACTTGAGACGTAGTGGCAGGTGCAGCTGCTGGGCACTGCAAACCAAAGGCCAACCCTCTTAGTCCAGCTATATGTGGGCTGATAGCATTCAAAGCTTTGTAAACGTCCGTCTGGGTGGCTACATATTTATCTGAATTTTGTTCATATTCACATTGCCAGCACTGTCCAGTATGGTCGGAACGAGCACTTTCTAATGAAGTAGGGCGAGAGTGCTCAATACGTAGCGCAACGTAATTCAATGTTTTGCCAGGGGCACCCTGAAAAAATGAATACTTGAATTCAAGTTAAAAAAACACGCCATAATTCAACAGAAGAATCTCCACCAGTTCATTTGGTTTCCACTTCGTTTGCTTTGTCACTAATTTATGCTGACTTCTAAGTATGTTTGGAGGTACTAGTTCTCCTCTTTACTTAGTGTGGCCGTCGTGGTCGTCCTGCGCAGGCGCACATACACTCGAGCACACAAACAAATGAAGCAACTGTGTGATTTTGGAAGGAAACTGATCAAGCAAAACAAAATGATTAATCTAAACCAAAGCGAGCGCGAATTTGCACAACACACTCGCCACAATCGTGAGGCAGGAGCAACGCAATGCACGGCCACAATTCATTGGAAGAGTTTGTAGAGAAACACCCATTTGCTTATTTATTCTAAAACAGCACAGTGAGACGCACAAAATACGTTTTGATCAATTTATCCTAGTTGCAAACAGGTGAGCGCACTGGCAAAACAATCTTCATTGCTTAGTTAGCAGTACGGCATACTCCTGAACTTACAACCTCTGAGTTATGCTCAGAAGGCGCATAGTGATCCCAGTTCGGATTGCTGAGCTTGTGCTTGTTGTTGCTGTGGTGTATAGGCAGCTGGTGTGTAATTAAGTTCATTTTGAGCGTATCCGCAATTGCATCGATGAAGTCCTCAGTTATCAAGTAGTCGCTGGGCTGCAACAAACAAGCATTCAATTGTCCAGCAAATTCATTGCTCTTCAGTTCCCTTCAGCTATTCGTTAATTCGTTTTAAGGCCAGGCGACCTCCAGGCGAACATCATAAGGGCAAATTAAGTACCAAAAATGCACATTAGGCTGTTACACGAACGCAGACGAACTGATGAGTCACGAGCTGCTTGTCAATTCGAGTTCGTTTGGTTGATGCTCGCCTCTTGCGGAGTAGCTGTCCTCATCAGCGGGGGGAACTACTTTGCACTTTCCGCGTTCCAATGTTACTTATTTAGTGCACGCCAGACAATTTAAAAGAGTACTTAACCGATTATTGACTGCTCAGTTGACCAGCAGTACAAAATCACCTTCACGCCCCCTGCACCCTTCGCACCAGTGTCTAGCTCGCTAATTCGTTGCTGATTGGTAAATGGAGGGAAGTTTTGACTGGCCGATTAGCTAATTAAGCGACGGGTCACCACTGAAACGGCGAAGTCGTTCTCCTTTCTTCGAACCAATATGACAAATTTACCTTGACATTTTCGGCTCCCTTGACGCAAATGGCCAGGTCCTTCGGCATGAGCCCCGCCTCGACGGTCTGTACGCATGCGCGTTCGAGGGCGAGACAAAACTGCTGCAGGCGCGAGTTCTTGTCGAGTTTGGCCCTGAGCGAATGGCAGAAATGTATGAAAACGTTGAGCTCTGGCTGCCTGCTAGCTGAGCAACGACAGAACTTTATCCCCGCTAGTAACAAGCCAAGCACAGGGCCTCCGCAGAGCCGCCGCTCCGCCGCCTTTTTGAAATGAAATACACCAAGAGAGCTAGGCTGCACAAAGTCGCCGCGCTTCAGCAGCCGCGAGTAGCTCCGACCCCTGGGGACCAAGCAAGCTCTGACCTGTGCGTAAGGCCTCTGCTCCACGCAAAAATAGAAGCTATGGGGTTTGTAGACGTCTTCTGTCCCTGCTGGTGCTGCCTGTAGTGCCGTGTGACAGTCCCATGGGCCGCCTCGCTCACTTCCGTCTTGCCGTCAGGGCAAACCAACACAGAGGTCATCAAGCCCAATGATCCATAGCCCTGAGGCAAAATAATTGTTTTCTCATTCACTAGCTCGACTCTCAATTACGCGTAAGCCACCGGCTGGGCGAATAGTTCACCAGGCACACAGAGGCCCACTGCGCATACTCACGAAGTACTACCTTCTCGATTCTCCCTATTTCGTCACGGCAATACGACTCTCTGATTAGGTAAACTAGCTAATTTGAACGCCTACTTGAGCCACAATGTCTGATTGCACGTCCCCATCATAGTTCTTGCATGCCCAGACAAAGCCTCCCTCGGACTTAAGGGCCTGGGCGACCATGTCGTCAATAAGGCGATGCTCATAGAAAATGTTGTTTTGTTCAAACTTGGATTTAAACTGAGTCAAGTAGATCTCCTCAAAGATATCCTTGAACACCCCGTCGTACTCCTTCAGGATAGTGTTCTTCGTGCTTAAATAGAGCGGCATTTTCTGCAACGCCGAACAAATCAAAATCAAATGGAACGCATCAAGTTGCACTTGGAAAAAAGCTCACACACGAACAAGCACAGCGAGTCCATCTACTGCGTATTTGTCTGTCCGTTCATTTATTGACGCTGATTTATGCACCAAATTAGTCCTTACGTCAAAACATTCATCAACCAGTCCACTTGTTGTCAGGTTCGGCGCGGAAGCAGATAACAAGTATAATGCTACAAAGTGGCATCTGAGAATGGTGAAGGGTGTGTAGTCAATGAAGAAGGGTTTAAATTTCACGAAAACGGACATAAATTTCGCGGAAAAGGGCTTAATGCGCATGTACAAGAGCGTTGGGCCGGCAAACGGCACCAACTGTTAGGAGATTGGGCCTTTTTGTCTGCAAGTCTCGTTTGAAGCCATACGTTGCGTGTTGGGATGCGGCTCCAGCTCTCACGGCTTAAGACCTAGACATAAGGGCTCCTGGACTTGCCTGGGACAGAGCGAAGTTGAAGGAGCTGAGCGCGAAGCCCCTTATGCTTTGGACAGTGTTGTACATGGAGAGCATGAGGCCTGGTCCTTCGAACTTGAAGACGGCTTCTCTTTGGGGCGGCTTGCTGCTGTCGGCAGGCGTAAAGACCATCTCGAACAGCCCCGGGCCTTCGCACAGCAACGCCTTGCTCTTGTACTGGTCGCCATACGCGTGGCGCCCAATAACAATTGGCTTTCGCCATCCGGGCACGAGCCTGGGCACGTTGCTGATCAGAATGGGAGCGCGGAAAACTGTGCCGTCCAGTATGTTCCTGCGGAGACACACTCAGCCTGCATTGATTTGCCCCTCAGCTGCTGCTATTTGCTTGCTTTGATCTTGAACACTGAACTCTTCTGTTTCCTAAAAGCCCCCACCTGCGCGGCTGTGGCGTTTGGCAGGAGCCACCCAGTTTGGCTCAGCGATGAGCTCGCCAGAGAGTGGGAAATACTACCATGAGAACAACTCGCGACATAATTACCATTTCGGCCCGACCCAACTTTGTTTCACTTCATACAATGCAGTGTAGCCCCGCTTGGATAGTGAGGGCGCCAACTGATGACAAGAAACCCTAGTCACTTAAGTTTGCCATGAGCTAATTGGATTTGGCAATAAAGGTGACCTGACAGAGGCCTTCAGTGTAGCCAAATAAAATTGATAAACTGAGACACGCCCAACTCGGTTTACACGTGAATTAGGTAGTGCGCACCTGATGGTCCCGTTAGGGCTCTTCCACATTTGTTTTAGTCCGAATTCCTTAACCCTAGCAGCATCAGGTGTAATTGTCGCGCATTTAATCCCTACATTATACTTCTTAATTGCTTCTGCAGCGTCAAGTGTGATTTGGTCATCGGTGGCGTCGCGGTTGGGCAACGATAGGTCAAAGTATTTCAAATTAACGTCCAGGTAAGGTAGGATTAGCTTCTCTTTGATCCAGGCCCACAGAATGCGGGTCATTTCATCCCCATCAAGCTCAACTACGGGGTTTTCAACTTTAATTTTCCCCTCAATATCAAAGGCAGGAACCGAGCCTGCGCCTTCTGTTTGTTTCTCCGCAGACGAAAAGTGCCGCCACTGCTGCCGCTGGTGAAGTGTATGCTGGGCTCCGGAGGAGGAAAGTACACCTTCTACGCTGCACCCTCCATTTGTTTTTACTAGATTGCAATTAGAAGGGCGCGAACAGGCAACAGCCGTGTACAAAGAGCGCCGGCCAATGGAGGCGGCGTTTCGAAGCAGAGAATTCATCGGTACCTGAAAGTAATCGAAGGGGATATTGGTGTGAAAGAAGGAACATTCAGATTTTTTACGATAATCACCTTAACTTTTCCATTTTTTTCATTTCATGGGTCCCGTTAAGCCCCACTCCCGCCTTCTAGTGATTAGTTTCGACACAGCAGCCCCGTGCAGCTTTGAGTGACGCAGGTGTCTCTGGGTCATGAAAACAAAATGAGGCCAAACGATTTGAGATCTTTCGGTTTGTTTTAAGTCTGTAGAGAGAGAATAAGTTTAGTGTAGGATCCCAAATTGACAGCTGTTCGTGCATTCGAGCACGTGCCTGCATGCGCATGCTTGTCGTCACTCCGTTGCGATGCATCTCATGGGGTGGTCGATGAATTTAGTATTTTTAATTCTTGCGAACACGTTAATTTCTTTTGTTGGATTTGTCTCAGCAGACAGAGCCCCAGACGACGGATCGCAAGCTCAGGTGCTCGCCAGCGGCCAAGCTGGGGGCCCACCATACACCACAGCAGCAGGCAAATGCCCAAGTGCTTGTAAACTGGAAACGTTGAAGAATGCGTCGCCTGTGTGCCCCAGAGAGGTAGCTCGGGAGAGCTCAGCCGAGGCGCATGTACAGCCCAAGGAGGGGGCAAGCGTCACGAACAGTGGCAACAAAAATGGCACCCCCCAGGGGGCAAACAGCGGCGAGGATCGAACAGCCGGAAATAACAACGGCAGCATTAACAAAACTACTGGCGCTAAGACCAGCGGAGGGAGCAGCAACAGTAGTACCAGCGGCGACGGCAGCGGCAGCAAGCGCAGCAAGACCAGCAGCAGCAAGAGCAGCAGAGTGAACCCCAGCAGCCACAGACAGGATGCCCAACTGCGCCTTAGTCTGTGGGACAGCATAGTGCTGATTTTACTGGGTGTCTTGGCCTTGGCGAGCTCGGCTGCGCTGATTGACGCCAGCTTTATAGGGGACCTCTGGCGGCGTTTTTGCTACAGCTGTGCTCCTCTCCGTCGCCTTCTTCGCAAGAGGAACAAAGCTAAAATTAAACTTCAAGTCCTAGCAGCAGAATACGAACGAGTGGTGCAAGCGAGGTCAAGAATTGCCGTACGTTGCTGCTGCCTAGAAAACATACGGAGTATTTAGTTGAATAAGTAGTTCTCCATTTGGGTAGCTTCATATCGCTGCTCTTCTCTATCGGCTTTTGGGGGCATTTGGCATGCCTTCTGTTTCTTCAGCCTCTTTGGTTCGTTGCAAGGCAAACAGGAGACAAAAACGAGATGGTAAGTGAATTCAGTGTAATTATTTGTTTAAGTATTTTGCTCTCTTCGAGTCCATTGGGGGTTTGGCCCGTTACATTTGTCTTTTTTTGGCTTCTCCTTCTTGTTCTCTTGTTGACCACTACTTTTGGTTATTTCTTTCTTTTGTTTTTTCCTGTAGGCCTCCTTGAAGCGCCAAGTGAGGAAAGCTGATAACAAACTCGCCGCCATTCGTGCGCGTTACGCGAAGGAACTCGCGAAGTGTACGTACACGCGATTAGTGCACAGCATAGACTTGACTCAACGAAAAGCAAAAGGCTAGCACTGACAGTTGCCAATGACCTTCGTTGGCATCTGCAGACTCTTTCTCTTTTTTTCTATTGCTGCCCCTATGTGTTCTGTTGTCTTCTGCCTTTTTTATCCAGCGGGGTTCCTGCGGCTGCTGCTGCGTTTCGTGAAAAGCTGCAAATGGGCTCCCAGCTGTCTTCGGTCCTCGGATTTGTCGAGCTTGTCAGACACCTCAGCTCGGAGTGTATCGACGGTTGAATCTCTCGTGCACAGAAGGATAGAAGCTGAGAACACTAACAAGAAGAGGGGACAAGGAACGAGCAGCCGCAGCCATAGCAGCAGCAGCAGCAGCAGCAACCGTAGCCGCAGCAGCAGCTGCAGCAGCAGCTGCAGCAGCAGCTGCAGCAGCAGCTGCAGCAGCAGCCGCAGCAGCAGCTGCAGCAGCAGCTGCAGAAGCAGCCGCAGCCGCAGCAGCAGCAATGACGCGGCGTTGAAGGAGGCCTGCAGCTCTGAGAAAGCAGGAGCGGCATTTGAAAAGAAAACACAGGAAGGCAAACAGAAAGCCAGAGACAGCTCCAGCGGGTCAGACAGGGAGGCGCGGCTCCTCTCCCGCTGCATGCAGGGCCCCAAAGATCACGTGCTTTTGTCGCACAAGCTGGATCAGCTAGCGAAGAGGAAGCAGCAGTCGATGCGGAGAGTTATTCGGCTCGGTGAAGCGGGGCCTAGCTGTACAGACAGCCCTGACTCCCGAGAGCAGGCAGAAGAACAATGAAGTAAAAGCACTTCTTTTTTAAAATAGGTTTTATTTATCGAGCGATGAAGATCGAACAACACAAGAATGCTAAACTCGTGAGGTGCGCACGAACGCCCCAAAGTAAAGTGCGGGAGGAGCGGTCTCACAAGGCTGCATTCCGTGGTTTGCCTGCAGCCAGCTAAATTTGTGAATTATTAAGGTCAGAAGCCGATAACGTAAAGTGTATTCCATAGATATGTGCGCATTTGTCATGGGGTGTTCATAACGTACAAAACATACACATCGCCCGAATATTCTCAACCCTGTAGGCACAGTGGACTTACACCTGCAAACAGCGCGTGTGCGTGATTGTGAATTCGTATTTGTCTGCAAATGTGGAGTGTTGCTGTTCATATCAGTTCAGCTTTTGCCTCATTCGCTTGTTTGAAGTGTATGCTTGTCTCTTGTTTCTTGCGATATGTCATTGTCTGCTTAATTTTATTTCACTGTTTGCTATCTTCTGTTTATTTTGGTTTGGACTTTGCCTGTTTCAAATATGTTTCGTTTGTGTCTCCTGTATCGTTTTGTTTTGTGTCTGTTTCTTTCCTTTTTATCCACTTGTCCTCTTGTGCGCTTGCTTTCATTTCCTGTTATCCTCTCCATTTCCATTAGCGCCGTTCCTAGGCGCCGCCCCGCATTTGACGCGCATGTATAGGGCATAGTGACATATGTTTACACAGACATAAACATATGTATATGTAATTATATATTATATGTGGTTCTCTTAGGGCGTCGCTTTGAGGTGTCAGTGCACCTGAGTTGGCTTCTGTTGTTTAATGTGTTTCCATTCGGAGGTGCACTTACACCGCCGCAGTCTGCCTGTGCATTGTCTGGTGCACTTTAGTAATAAGTGGACGAATTTTATTGTTTTCGTCCCAACAAACAAACAAAGAAGACAGCCTCCGCTGCGCCGCTCGTTCGCAGACCCATTCAGTTCCTGACTAATTCTAAATTTAAGAGGAAATCAATAGAAGTTGGTGCATTGTATATGCTTGTATAGCTGCGCGGAGCAGAACCCTAAACTAACCACCCGGGAACTGACAGCTTGAAGCTGCGTCTCAGCCAAAAATTACTGCCACTGATGCTAGTGGGCAACTCGCTTACTCGTTAACTTAGGACTGAAGGGTAGCTGTTTGTGACGGCTCGGGACGTCTACGGCAGGAGGGGCTAAAAAGGGCAAGGAGGCAAACAGAAACAAGTGAAGCCACTCGGAGCAAAGCCGTGGAGCCAGCTTTCATAAGAGGGCAGCCTTCTACTACTCCTCGCTTTAAGCGCCAGCATAGTAAATTATTGTGACTTCAGCTCACTCGCGCTGCTGCGTCTACTATTCCAAGCATTGTGCTCCCACTCATTTCATCATGCAGTCGCCTTGCATTCCAGTTCAATACAGGCTGCCTGAAGCTGCGTTTGTGCGCAGGCGTAGAAGCAGGGCGGAGAAAGCTGCTTGGTGCTTTTTACAGTGATGTTTCCAAAGAAACAACTGTAGCCCAAAGAGCATCCTCGCGTCAGGCTCTTCGAGCCAACGCGGCTGTAGAGCCGGATACAAACATTATGAAAAGCTCCGATCTAGGACCATTCGGAAGGCGCTTTGTTGCAAATCCTATGCAGTGAAACGGCTCGTGAGTGAATGAAACCCAAGAAACAGCGGTATGCTGCGAGTTTTCAGTGCAGAGCGTCCACATGCACGCGTGTGCATATCTATTGAGAACAGATTCTTATTGTTAAGCGAGTTCACCTTTCATTTGAGTGCTTGAATAGAAGTACAAGCCAATGAAACATGGCCTTTTCCATCACTTTGAGCGACGCAAGAAAGAGGGGCCCCCGAGTGAACATTGCATGCAGGACTAGAGCAGCCCCTGCTGGCAGATCATCTTCATTTTAATCTAGGCCCATATGCAAGTTTAACGTTTGCAGAAAGCAAAACTAATTATTCAGTAATAAACGAGGCAATTTCGTCTATTTCACCCGTATTGTCCCCCACTAGCGGGAGTGGCTTGCTTGGAGAGCAAGACACCAACTAACTACTATGGCTTGACACGACAAGGAGGAAACGAAAAAATAAACAGACATCTCCACGAACAGTTTGCTATACTAAAGCCATATTGTTTCAAGGTACAATGGAAAAAATAAGCGGTCAACCGCAATCATCACCCCCGGATTTCGGCTAGGGTGGCTCTGTGTAATTTGTTGAATATCCTCTGGCAGTTCACGTCTTCTCCCCTCTCGCTACCGCCATGCCGTTTTGTGTGTTGATTTTTTCTTTCCTTCTGACTTACACTTTTATGATTCCGCTACCTGTTTCTCCCACTTCCGTCGATCAGCTGCGCCATTCCCGTATCGGTGCCCGATCCGTTGTATTCCACGCTGCGTGTATACCCGAAAACAACCAGCCCAAGGGGTCCAACCTTATTCAAAGCACGAAAGCCCATCAGGTGTTTTCGTTCCTAACTCTTCACAAAGGGTCAGCGGCCCTCCAATGTCGAAAGATCGGTGGGCGCACACCCGGGGCATCAACCCAACGATGCACTGACGGGTTCACCTCTTCGTGGTTCATTACTTCCCATGAGACGCCTCCGCGTGAAACAGTTGCAACAGCGGTAGCAGCAGCAGCGGCAGCAGCAGCTGCTTCTGCTGGACCGCCCCGACCAAATGTTGCAGAATCAGTAGCACCAGAAGCAGCAGCAGCAGGGGGAACCGTGCCATTCAGTGCCGGTCTGCCGGATATTGTGTTGCCCCCAACAAGTTCTGTTGCCCCCTTGATTGACCTGGAGCTCTGCTCCGACAGTTTCTTGTCATTGCTGGGCCCCAACCTCCAACATCAGCAGCAGCAGCACTGGCAGCAGCAGCAAGAGCAGGGTTTGTCTCGAGCAGCTCCTCCTGGAGGCGCGATAAGCTTCTTCGACGACCGGGAACAGATGCACCCCGCCCTCTCTGGCGCTTCTGATGATGCCTATTTCATTGCCCTTCACGGGCCGTTGCTGCTCTCCCACACTGAGACTGCATACACAGCGCTGAGCGCAGCCAAGAGGTTCCTCGAGTACAAGCGCGTGCAAAAGAGGCGCATGCAGCAGCAGCAGGAGGAACATCAGAAACAGCAGCAGCAGCAGGATGTGACGGAGTATTTACATGAGCTGCTGCAGCAGGAGCGATTTGACCAGGCCCCCTACTGGTTCCGGGAGCGGGTTGGTTACATGCTGAAATTTTGTGACCCTCCGTCTTACGGGTGGTTGGTGGCCCAAGCTCTGCAGTGTCTGTACAGCGTATCTGCAGCGGAGCAGCAGCTGGGGTGTACACTGGACCAGTACGCGGTGGCGCGTGAGGCCTCGTACATCCGCAAAGCCGCAGCAATGGACCCTGCGCAGCGTGCGCTGCAGCTGACCAGTGGTCAGCCGCGATCCCTCAAGGACAGCCTCAAGTTCAAAAGAGGCTTTCCTGTTTTCCCATGGGCTGTCTGTACCCACAGAAACGAAACTAGGAGGTTCATTGAAGATACACTAAAAACAACAGAGGAACGGCTGACACAGGTGGGAAATCTAGTGTTGGGATGCTGCTGCTGGCTGTGCTCTCACTGCCCTTGTTGGTATTGCTACTGTTATGGCTGCTGCTTTCATTTTGCTGTTGAGTTTGTTATCGTTGTACTGTGCCTGTTGCTATTTTGCATCAGCGCTGTTGTAAGTGAAGCAGACGAAAATGCTAGTGCTACAATTTTGTATTCAAAATGCTGTTCTGTTTGGCGCGGCTGCTGTTGTCGCAGTTGTCACAGAGTCTTGAATTGGAATTCGAATATTTCAAACTTTAGTCGAATGTGGCTTTAATGAATAGGAAGAGAAAGTCGCTCGCATTTTTATTTCTCATGTGCGGGGGTCCAGGAAGCAAAGCGTATTTTAATTTTCATGGTTCTCATCGGTTATTTTTTCCTGCGGCCTTCATGAGGCGCTTGTGTTTTCTTATGTTAATTTGTTGTACTGCTCCTGTGCAGCCGCACTTGAGGTGTAAGTATTCAGCGTTTCCTCCTGTAAAGGCCAGTGCCTCAGCCAATCAACTCTAGTCAACATTAATCAACAGTAATCTCTTTCCTTTTAAGCTTATTTTTGCGCATTTTATCCCCAATGTCATTTCTTGTTTCTGTCTCAGCACTTCTTTGCTGCTCGGAGATCATCTCAAGGTTCTTGGCTAACCTCTGCCCGCTTCCGCTTGCCTTTGGATGAAATATATGCAATAGACAACGCACAGCAGCAGCGGGTCCAGGGTCAAAAAGAAGAACACACCGCAGATTTAAAGGAACAGCAAGCCGAAGACGAAGAGCAAATGGAAGAGGCTGACAGGCTGCTGCTGTTTGAGGGCATCAACTCAGCCGCCGTCAAAAGCATAGACGCAATAAGCGGGGTGGGTGTCTGTATGTGTGTATTGGGCTGCTCTGTTTGCTTTTCAAATTTTTGTTGGTGATGCGTCTAAACCAGTAGTTGCTGCTCGGCCTAGCTTCACTACCCTTTGCTACTCCACTCATTCCCTGTTTTTGTCCGGTTGTTCTTGTTTGCCTTCCTTGTCCGCTTTTATCGCTGTATTTCTCTGCCATGCAATCAGGGAAGTAGGCTTCTGAGCCATATATTTGTTTTCCGTTTCAGAGTTGGCAGCGTCCAGTGTACATCCTCTCTCCACTTGAGCGGGCACGCTACGTTCGCGATCTTTTATTTTCTTTTGGGGTGTCTGCTGAGGCTTTAAGACGCATCCATATACTTGGGACCGATGGATTTCTAATGGGCTTCGAGGACGACATCAGGGAGGCGCCGCCAGATGTACATACAGCTCAGATTGAGCCAGCAGAGACAGAATCACGCACAGAAACAGCAGGTGCTGCTGCTGCTATAGACGAAAGCAGGAAGCTAATGCGCATGGTCAGGGGGGCGGTTCAACTATTTGAATATCATAAATCCTTGGGACTTAATGGGGTTCCTCATTTCATTGACGGGAATATCCGCACGCTAGAACATGCTGTGAACTGCCCCAGGTAAGCTTCGCTCTTGCTACTGCAACTGACGTTGCTGGCTCTTGGTTGCGCTTGGCTCCTGCTGTTAGGGTTGTGCTACTGTAACTCCTGCGGGCGTTATCGTGGCTACTTCTGCTGCTATATGGGTTGCTGCTTCGGCTGTAGTTGATCCTACTGCTGCTAAATTGTTGCTGCTGCTGTTGTGGTGGGTGTCGCTGCGTGTGTCTGTTCAGCATGCACCAGTGGCGTCTATACTTCTGCGATTGGGGCTTTTCAACTTTTGAAGATAAATTAAAAGCGATGATATACGACAGGTAAATGCTAAAAAGTACTGCCCGTTCCCCCCATGAGTTCAAATAGGGCAGCACTCCAAGCAGCCTCACTGTGTTAAATGAGCAGAACAAGTATAACCTGGACGAAAACTAGTGGATAGAAAGCAAGGAGGGCCAGAAGCAACAATAAACACGAAATAACTCTTAAGAGTTGCGCCGTCTAGGTACTACAGCGAGTGGTGGGCGCGCCAGTTAACAACATTATTTATTATTTGCCATTGCAACTGGTTGCTTGTCGTTACTGATTCAGGGTAAAGTTCCTGCCGCTGATGTCGTCTCTGACTCGTTTACTAATTACTCCTTCTTTCCTCACGTGTCGCTTTTGGGCGCTAGGCTCCACCACAGCACCAGCAGAAAAGCTTGAGGAGGGCAGAATGGCTAGGTGGCTCAGGCATACGGGGGCCCTCAAGACAGACCTTGTGCATCCCGAATCCAGGGTTTAGCGTTTACAAGGTGCAGTTTGAAGCTAGGGTGGAGGCTTTTGGATCAAGGGTCTAACAGGCAGTTGCGGCTCCTTGTTACCCTCTTACTTTGAAACAAAGAAGTCATTTGGAACCCAACGGCAAACTCTAAATCCGCAATGCTATACCTTTTCTTAGTTAAGCTAGTGTGCATTTGACTCAACGGGCCCCCTGGGATGTTGGTGAAAATGCTACAATACGTAAACAATTATTGCGCGCCTCAAAATGTTGCATCTGCGTACTTTTGCGCCCACTTGTATAAATATGTATTCATGGCCACTCATGTGTATTTGTAAATACAAATTTGCATGTACACAAATGACTGTAGAGAGAAGTGCAAGTCAATGTGCACAAGCACGTGATATGCACTATGCACAGAGTGTATGCATAAATCGTTATACTTGCGTTTCTATGTGTGTGCTCTACTGAATATGTGGTGAATCTATAGCTCTTGACAAAATATACAGACAGTCATGTTTCCATAAGTGGCTGTGAGCTACGTGTAAACATGTGCGTGCGTAGATACGTTTCTGCTTGACGCACTGCACACTAGCGGTGCTGAACACAAGTAACTTAAGTGACTGCGGAAATGAAGTCAAAGGCAAAAAAAAGGGAAGAATGGAGCAGTTGAAAAATAAACGAAAAAGGCAAACGGGGCTTCTGCCCAGTCCGCGACCCACGAATGAACGGCGCAACATTTGCTCTATTCTGTTTGTTTTACGGTCTGTAGGATCCTACTGTATTAAGTGCAGTACTTTCCGCTCTTCATCCCTATTTGCTGCGCTTTGCATTCTCGGCGCTTCCCCTCAGGCTTTCGCCTGCTCGTGGGCAAATGATGCCGCGGGCGTGTATGAAATCGGCCTTATGCCGTACCTGGCTGCCCACTCTTCTCGCTGCCTCTCTACTTCTTCTTCAGAAATAAATCCCATATTAATGGCGTCCCCCAAGAGCTCGTCTGGTATGAAGCGGATATAGGGCCCGCTGGGTGTATTAACAATCATCTTGATCTGTGCTGGCGGCAAAGGTGAAGCAGCTTCTGTCTCGCTTTCCGAGTTGTCGCCCAGAATGCAGGGCATAGCCTTCTCGCTGAGCTCAGTAATATCATTTAAAACGTTGCACACGCACTGTTCGGAAGCAGGGGGCTCAGATCCATACAGATCTCCGTCTCTTGACTCAGTTGCTGCCGTGCGGTTGCCTCCCATGTTAAGTGAACTGAGGCTCTGGTACCCCCGGCTGATGCTCTTCTTAACAGAAGCAAACGTCTCTTGCACCTTGGAGGTAAACGTGCGGGGCGAGGGAGGAGCTGACGGCTCGCCCGCAGAATCTGCTGCAGCAGGAGCGGAGGCACCGTCTTGCTGCTCCTCTTCTCGCTGCTGCTGTTCCACCTTCTGCTGCTCGGTTGACGCTGCAGCAGCTGCGTCATCAAGCTGCTTGTCCCGGGTCTCACGTTGGTCCCGCACATCTTCGCGCTGCTCTGGTTGCTGCTGCTGCTGTTCATCCTGCTGCTCTTGTGGCTGCTCCTGTTCTTGCTTCTGCTGCTGTTCCTCAAACTGCTGGTGCTGTTGCTGTAGCGTAACGCGTCTGCTGAGGGCCTCCGCATCTGTCATTCCTGCACAGGAGGTGGCAGTGGAGTCGTGTCTTGTCGGTGGTGCATTTCCGTGGATCAGAACGACACCAACAATATCGGGAGTTTGTTTTGTCTCAATTGCTGAGTCTTCATTTGATTCTGCAGCTGCCGCTTCTTCTATTGCTGCCACTGCAGCTGCCACTGCTGCTGCTGGTGTTTCGGGAAGTGCTGGCTCTGCCTCTTGGGTATTTCTCTCGTTTAGGCTGCCAGACGAGACTCTGGCCTCCTCTATTTCTGCTGCTGCCGCTTCCGTCTCCGCTGCTTCCTTCACGGGTTCCACTCGGGATGCCGCCGTGGGCTCGATATCGACCGCCTTATTGCGGCGGGCTGGGCTGCGGCCTTTGTTTTTGCTGCACAGCCCCATGGTGCATGCAATGAAGAGGAGTGACGAGCTCCGGGGCACAAAAGAAGCAAAGTGAGCGAGCAGCAGCAGCTGCTCGGCGAACCAACTGCCGCGGAAACGAGAACGGATGGTGGAAAACTGGGGAAAAGGAAAAAAAGAGCATACCAGCCTTGGCTTCAGACTGAATTGCACTTTAGTGAAGTAAACCGGTGGAACAAATGTGGAAAACCAACAAGGGAAACAAACCCCAACACGCACTTGCGATGGTGATCCGGTGGCTACGGCTGGCGGCGGCTGCCAAAGGACTCGCCAGACGGCCGAATTCGCCTCGAATGCCTGGAAAGGGCTTCAATTTAAAAAATTCCGCTCATGCAGAAGAAAAATAATGAATTAGTTGCATCAGTGTACACCTGATACGCTCAAAAGAAGGAGCTCTTTCCGCTGCACATACTCACTTCATGCTGCCGCCTCAAGTCGTTAACGCTTGGGGCAAGTGGAGGGAAACGGTCTTACGGACCACAAAATGCCGCTGGTCATCAAAATATGTTTCGATCGTATTTAACGATCACTTTGATCTACAAAAACCTGAAAAGTAGCTCTACGGACCCGAATATTAGCCTTAGTTTCACCAGCCTTTGAAGAATCGACTTTTTAGGGGTGGCCTGTGGACTGGCGGACGACTGTCACGCTGGGCTCACGTGCAAACCGCAACGTTTTTATTTGCTTCACCGCACTTAAATCAATGCTTTTCACTCAAACTAATTTATTTTAATGAATTGGTTATAAATAATTGCTTCCTAAAAGCTTTGGGCTAACATCTACAGCTTTCCGTCGTCCGTTCCACCTGGGTTTCCATTATTTTTTGCCAAAAGTTGCCATGGTCATTATCACGCTCTCCTCTAGAGCCTCATCCAGACCCGAGAGCTTGGACTTTATAGCATCAGCGGTCAATTCTGAGGCCCGAATTCTGATCCGTAAACTGGAAGCTACAAACTTTCAAAGTTAAGCACCTGAGCCCCTAGCGCACACGTATTGCCACTGGCAACCGTCAGTGGTTTCGACTGAAGTAACGGGCTGTGGTCAAGAGAGTTTAAAGTTTAGCGTGCCTCAAAACTACCGGCAGCTCTGTCTCCCAGTCTGTGGAGGATGGACGAAAGCATACTTCATGAAATCCACAGCTGTGAGAACGCCCTAGGGCTTAGTGCAAAGGATATGGGGTTTGGAAATTACGGTTTGGGTATCAGAAGTTACTGCTGTAGGCTCTGAGGAGAGTCACTGGAGCCCTTCGAAAAAAGCGTGCTGCCTTCTGACCTAATGGCACCCATCCTATTTGAATCCGAGACAAAAATTGATGTTTTATGCATACTAATAAAACAACATGCATGCCAGATATACGATCCTGTGGCAAAGATGAGTATCAAACATGAATCAAACCTCAAGAAAACGTAACACGAGGGTCCAGCTCCCACGGAAGAGGGTGGACGTCGAATTTACTTGAAGCTAGATGTCTCTCCACCTGTGCCTTCAGGTGGCTAGATGCCTGCGGCTCAGTATGAACGTGGAATAAGACCAATGCGGTGGCTCCAGTAAACGAATATACGCTGGGTAGCTTACGTGTTCAAACACACTATTTGCGGTACCTTTGGCTCCAGCAAACGAATATACGCTGGGTATATTACGCATTCAAACACATTATTTGCGCCATCTTTGAAATTTTATCTGCATACATTACGTTTCTGTATGCGTTACAGACAAAATACACAAATTTCAGGCCTATATCTCTTTGTATGAAAGCTCATATGCGTGTGTAGGCATATGCATTTTAATATCCTTTTCTTTATAATATTTGGGCGAAAGTGCGACGAGTGTTCCCTACTTAGAACATGAAACATAGCAGGATCATACGAAAGGACGATTCAGCAATGACTATATAGCTATCCTCCTATTTAATTCAATGTAGCTATTGACACTAAACTCATTTTGCATCAGTTGAACTGTCGTTAATTTAAGTGGCTCGGGAAGCTCGTGACCGTTTTGGATTTGTTCTTAAACGTTGCTTCGATTATAGGTGTGTTTTAGCAGCTACAATTACGCCCATTATTATACATATACCTGAGCTGCTCGCTTAATCGTGTGTATGCACCTCATTCAGGATTTGTCTACCTGGCAGGACCACCCGGGACACTGCGTCGGTCAGCATTTCTTCCTAGTCGAAATCCCCCAATAAATAATTACACTTAGCTCAAAACACAGTTTTAATGAAAATTAAGGCTACTGGAGAAGATGAAGCCACTTCAAATTGAATGAAATAGATGATGCAGGGAAAGGAGTATATATGAGGCTGCACACTGGTGGAAGGACACGTAACCCACTGAAATATTTCCAATTTCTCTCAGAAGCAGTTTTTAAGAGCTTTATAATTTTGCATTTTGTAATGTATTTTTTTCAACGTTGGCCGATCTTTTCCTCCGTTAGTTTCAGTCGGTGACCGTGGATTGGGCACTGCACGGCTGGCTGTTGCGTTGCAGCCAATTTTGGTACATGTTTTTCGCCTTATACGCTGAAATACAAAAGCCGAAAGTTTAGATTAATCAATATAAATTTGCAATTGTATAACCACGTTGATTCATGCATTCCATCAGACCTCACTTGAGTGTGCATACACCATATCCCGAACGGTCACTTCTAGGGAGCGGCTTTACTGAATGAACTATTAATTTCATTTTCTTCAAACTTTCTTTTTTATTTTTGCCTTTATTCTATTCATATTATTTAGTATTTTAGAGGGAGAGAGTAAGAGTCGACTTTGTTCTGATCTGGGAGATGCGCTGCTATTTTTCTGCTGTGCTACTCATGCAATCCACAAAAGCGCAGAACAAGAACCGCTTATTTGACGATTAAATAAAAATACTGAGTACATATAATAAGAGAGCAAAACACGGACAGAGGAAGTAACTAAGGGAGAGGGCAACGAACACGGGATCCAAATCCCAGATACACGCCCAGCAAAACACGGCAGAAAAAAACAAAAAACTAAAATTGAGAAGCGGACAAGCGCGAATAAAAGAAACAGAAAGAAACAGAGATAGACTCTAATAAAAAAAGCGAGATTAGAGTAGAATAAATACCAGTAATAGTTTGTTCATCAGCATAGCAGATGAAAGCAGACAGAGCTGTCTCTGTCTGCTTTCAGACGAGGCTGAAGGCAAATAAAATAAAGAGAAAAGACAGTCAGTAAGGGACAAGAATTGAAGTTAGCCAAAAACAGTCCAATATCCTACAATGGAACAAGCAGCAGGAGATGGGACCATACGCTTGCGAACAGAGAATCAGCAAGCAACTGCAGCAGCAGAAACAGCAGCAACGGGAACTGTGGCAACAGCAACAGAAGTTGGTGAAACAGTAGGGGCTGCCGCAATAGCGTCCACGTCAGCCACAGGAATAACAGCGCAAGCAGCAACACCTGCTGCGGTACCATGCACAGCAGCACCACCCGTAGCGTGCCTAACGGCACCAGCAGCAGTATGCGAAGCAGCACCAGCGACAGCATCAGCAGCAGCAGCAGCAACAACGGACCTATCTAGAGCAGCGCTCGATTGGTTTAGGGCCTGCATAAGCAAGGGAGAATTACCACAAGGGCAGGAAAGAAATACTAGCTGTGTCCCCTTTGCTGTGCCTCACACAATTCCTTCCACGTCCTCTAACCTATACCTACCTTCTGCTGCTGCTGCTTTTGCTCCTACTACTGCTGTTGTTGCTCCTGCTGCTCCTACCGAGGAGGGAGCTTTGTCTCAAGTATTTGTTGAGGAGCGAAACTATCTAGACGCAGCAGCAGCCGCGCCAAGTATGACAATACCAACAACAGTAGCAGCGCCGCCGCCCCCGCTAGTAGCAGCAGCAGCACCTACAGCCGATTCGCCAGCAACTGGCGCAGCCTTGAACTTCAACGAATTAGTATTTTACTTGAAATTTCTACCAGCCAAAAACAAAGAGAAAGCAAAGGCCCTTCTCTCCGGAGAGATAAACGCTTATCCCCCTTGTCCGTAACAGGTTGATCGATTAAATAACTAAGCGAATTCTAACCAACTAATCACTGGGCAAATTACTAGATTTGTTTCGCATCTGGCTTGCCTCCAAATCATCTCATCTAACTCAGGGAATGGTAAAAGTTTCTAGTTTCGCCACTCATCAAGCCTTTCTGAAGGGGCAATCGATAGAATAACTAATTATTTGATTAACGAATCGGAAAAAAGCAAGCTAAATGCCTCGGGGTGTTTTTCTGCCATGTAATTTCCAGGGCACAGAACGATAAACGACCAGGCAAAGAGACAAGTGCACTCCCCATCGAGCAGGCCACCTATTTAGCAAATTTTTTCCCTTCGTTCATTTGTTTTGTGTCTCAGTTGGCCCCCTGATAACATCAGTGTGGCGCGTGCAGCTGGGGGAGAGCGGTCGCGGGGATTTAAAAAAAGAGATAAGCGAGCAACTGAATATGAACCCGAAGTTAAAAAACAAGACAAACAGCATTTCGAAGCTGAAAACAGCAACGGTGGAGCAGCTAGTTGTCATTTCGGAGATTGTGGGGGTGCTTAAGAAGGCAAGCTCCTGCTCTTATTTTGTTCGGTTTGCCTCTCGAATTCTCCCTTTTCATTGCTCCGCTTTTCCATTCAGTTGGCGTTCAGTTACTTGCTTGGCTTGCGTTCTTGTTCATTTCACGTCTGTGCGCTCCTTGGTAGCTTCCCCTCTCTTGTTTGGCTGCCATTTTTGTTTCACGTGTGTGCTTTTTCGCTTTGGGTTTCTTTCCTATGTGTAGTTTCCGCGGCAAGCTTTGCCGATTCGTTTGCTGATTTGCTTTTAACGTATTTTTTGTTTTGCCTATTTGTCTTCATTATTGTCTTCCGTGGGCTGGGATATTAACTCGGTTGGCTTCACCGCGTGGTATTTCCGCCTGGCAGATTATCTGTTAGTTTTCGCTGAACATTTAAAATTTAACTATGTTAATTTTCCCAATAAAAATACACATATTGATGTTTAACTAGCTCGTTTGCCGTTTTAGTGCTTTCTAGGGTGTGGTGAATACTCATTTGGACTGGATCATGGCCTGCCTCTTCATTTGTCCTTTGGCCACTCCATTTGCATACTTCGCCATTTGCTTTTGTTGAGCTTGTCTTTTTCTGTTGTTCATATGTTTGTTCTCCCGATCAGTCAAACAAACAGATACAGAAGCAGAAACGATTACACATAAATAGGTCTGCAGCTAGTAAATAATGGAAAGTAAACAGATGCATTCCTGCTGATTATAATACTCATTCGACAACGCGCAACACGATTAACAAACCAGACAACTGCTAAACAGATTTATAGGCAGCTAAATCAAGAACAAACGGTTCGTCTTTGCTCTTATGCAGACACTGCAAATCGCCTACCAGTATGAGGTCGAGCGCAGCTGTGTCCCCCGTTTCGTTTGTCAGAAAAAAGTGAATAAATACAGAGCAGCTTCTTTGAGTCGTTTTCCTTCTGTCTCATCACTGGACCAACACAACGAAGGGAGTAAACAAAAGGAGCACGTTGTAAAAATAGGGCAAAGTACCATTACTGAAACGCATACAATTACGCAAGGCACCAGCTGCCACAAGTCCGTCGGAACCCCCTCGCCTTTCTCGCCCAGCAGACAACGCGTAGCCAAAAGGAGAAACACAGCAGCAGTAGCAGCAGCAGCAGCAGCAACTGCAGGGACAGTAGACATAACAGCCGCAGGTACAGCGGCCGAAGTTATCTACCCAGGAGAGGCCACAAGCGAACGCTTGATAAGCACAACAGACGTTTCACATAATCTACACAGCAGCTTGTATCTCTCACCAACAGCAACAACAACATCATCAGAAACAGGTGGAGCTGCTACTGCTGTTGCAGCAACGATGACACCAACACCGGGAGTGGTAGCAGCAGCTGCTGCACCACCACCAATAACGCCAGCAGCGGCAGAGGTAGCAGCGACAACAGCAGCAGCAGCACCTAAGTCAACTGCTGCTGTCGCGGACAGCGGTGATCTGTGTTGGATGATATCTGATTTGACTTCTTCCTGGACCCGCCCGGACTGCTTTACCTCGTGCGATAGTATTTTCGGGAGAGAAGGCGAAACCCACATGGGAACCAGTAGTAAAAGCTATTATGACTGCCTGGAGTCAAATGGAGTGGCTGGAAGCCTCCATACAGGCGTGTTGTACACCTCAAGAAGTGACGACAGTGGCAACTCAGGCTTTTCTGATGACTTTTACAATTTTGGCTCCTCTTCGTTTGGTTCTAGATTGACACAGGGAGTTGGGGGGGAACATACACCTAAGGACAAGCGGAGCAGTAGCGTTTGGTCTTCCTCCGAAGTGGCAAACGAAGAAAACAGAGAAGAATACAAATGCACGCAGCAAGTTCTAAATAATTCACGCGACAGAAGCCAATCCATCCTCTGTTGCGGGCTGCCGACAGGACCAACAACCAGAAAACGCAAGATATGCGATGACAGTAAATGCAATTTAAAAATTAGGATGATCAACCGCACAGTCATTAAAACTATGGAGCGAAATAGTAGCAAATGGAACAAGTGAATGATGGACTGTCGAGAACATGAATGCAAAATATCCAATAAAGCGAGCTTAGGACAAAAGTTAGCAGTCTATGACATTTAAACAGCTTGCGCCCATAAGCACTGAAGTAGGACGACAATGAATCCATCAACTGATAAAAGTAGAGAACAGTGAAGTGCCAACCAAGTCTTGCTAAAAAACGAGCAAATGAAAAACAGCATGCAAGCTTCGCTCAATTGATAACATCCTGCTTTTCGCAGAAACGTCCAGGGCAAGTTCTTCGTCGAGGTTCGGTGAGAAGTAAGTCCACTCGTTGCTACACTTGGTGTGCACACAGCTCAACGCATGCAAGCAGCTACTGCCTAGCACCAGAGTGCGCAGAAGCAGTAAAAATAGTGGAAGAAACAGCAACAACAGCAGCAGTAACATCAACTGGACCACCGCCACCAGCAGCACAGCAGAAGTCGCCGTCGGACTCAACAACCGCAACAGCAGCAGTAGCAGCAAGGCTACCAGTTATCGTGCAATCACCACCACCATAAGCACCACAGGCAGCGGCAGCAGCGCATGTATATCTGCTATGTATATGTATATTTGTGTTAATTCTATTAGAGCACCTCAGGGAAAAGCCGACGAGTTAAGTTCATGTCTCATCGAAGTTATGCAACAAAATAAAAGGCTGAGGACGGAAATCAAGCAGTGTCAGCAGAGAGCCCACGCGTTCGCCACTGGGCTTTTGGCACAATTCAAAAAGGTGAAGTTCACTTGATTCGCCAGCAGCGATACCTCGAACTGAGGATCCTAGGCCCTAATGCGGCAGCTGAAAGGCTTTCCATGCAGATCTAAGAAGTGCAAGTGGGTGTTATGCGTTCGTCTGGAGTGCCTGTTTGTTTTTATGGTGGAATATCAAGCTGCAGCTGCTGCAAAAAGCACCGCGACGCGCATGAAAAGATACGTATACACTATGCCAGCAAACACTGCCAATATTTTAGTATTTGTTTTATTTCAGGTCATGGTTGAGTTAGCTGCAGTGCTCAAAGCCAGCATGGAGGTGAATCAAATCAACACCTCCAAGTGCGACCACACCCTCTACAACCAACTCTAAAACCTGAACACTATGTCAAGTCTGACGACCTAAGATTTGTACTCCACTTCTTCTCCTTGCGCCTCAGATGAACAGCAGCATCCTTTCCAAGTGAGGAGAGTGCAACGAAAAAGTGCAGCAAAAAGGGACATACACTGGAAGGAAAAAGTTAATGAAATTAAAAAGAAACAAGAGAAGCATCGGCTATAGTATTGTCGTCGCAGCAGACTGCTGCGGTGTCTGAACACCACATGCTCCAATTGCAGGCACAATCCTAAGACTATATTCTCTTTACTTGAATTTACTGAAATCGCAAGTGAGGATGATCCTACAACGGATGAGGGTATGTGGATGCAGACGATATGTCTAGGCACTCCATTTCCCAGGAAAAGAAGACGCCGCAGACCAGACTGCAATACGGTTGCTCTTACCATAATGTATAAACTCTAGTACTTTACCAACAGCAACAGCTGCAGCAGCTGCAGCACGCCACTTGGTTTATTCCCAATTGGCGTTGCTACCGTCTAAACCAGTCTAAGGTTCATGGAAACAGCACGCATTCCTGCAATATGAGTATGCACGCAGTAGGATGCGTACAGATATGTATATATAAATGTTCTTGTTTATGCACATACATACGCATATATTAAATACATCTACATGTATTCCTATCAGTATCAATGCAGACAAGTACATTTATACACATACGCTACAATGCAAATACCTACCTAAAATCTAAATAATACTTATACATAATGTATATATAAATATTTAAATCTATCTTTATGCATATATACACATGCTTCTATGTGCAATCAGGTAAGTGGGCGGTTGCAGTGTCGCCCGACACTTTCGCCGAGCCTTCCTCGAATTCTCTTCCTTGCAGCTTTAGGAAGCTGCCAGTTCTGCCGTTGCGCTTTTAGTAAGGGAGAAGAGCTTAGCATGCGGCGACAGGGGATGCTGAGTCAGCACAACCAAAACACAGGCTTAAGGAAGACGCGTTTTATACACAGGAACTTGCAGGCTTGCTGCTTATGAATAAAGGTATTAGGGTTGAGCTTTGTTCATCTATGGTCCGCTTTTCTTAAAGCGCGTTCATCGAAACTTTTGCCCAAAATAAGAAGCAAGTCTCAAACAGAGTTACTGGAACGCAACATCGATGGTGGTCAAGGGTTGTAGAAAAACATATTCATAGCATATGCAGATGCATGAAAACGCCAGTTATGAACACAGAAACGCAAAAGTGTACGTGCAAGTTGATCCGCATACGGACAGGCACACTTTCCTCTACTTCCCGTTTCAGTTAGCGCTAGAGAGGCAGTGCGAAGCGTGAAGAATTTATCTCACAACTTTGCCCCCGAGCGTCTTGACCATCCAAGCGGTGACGAGGTCTATAAGTCTGTCTGCGCCTGACTGTTTGGGAATGTAGTGGCTCCAGCCGCATAGGTACAGCAGGTCGAGTTTGACTGGGCTTTCGTACAGTTTAAGGGGAGCGTGGAAGTCCACAGTCTGGTCGTGGGTGCCCTGAAGACACAGCAATTTTAGCTGTGGTGGAAACCCACGCAAAATGCGGGGCAGCTTCCGAGACGCATCGAACAGAGCCGCTCCCATCCGTGACTTTGTCCGGCCTAAGAATTAGGAGAGCAGCAAGGTTGATTGATACTAATGACTTAAAATCATTAATAAGAAGTGGTGACAAGAAAGCTTATTTTCATGCGTTTGCGTGCGGGGTTGTGAGTACTACTTCCTCCGGTCTCTGCTTCACTTCCTGCTGCGGGCGTTGCGCAATGTGCGCGTACACCACAGCTGCGGCGTTGGAATTTTCCAACCTCACCTGAGTACGTAAACGGATCCTTGTCATACCACCAGCCCAGAAACGGGCAGTCTCCGCTGTTTTCTGCCCTTGAGAATCTCAAATTTGGGAGCCAGCAAGAGATAAGAGATCGATTGATCATGAGCATCAGCTTAGTTTTCCAGTCGAGCTTGATCTTGATGAGTGGGGCCAAAAGTACGGCTTGAGTGACTCTACTCTTTATAGCCAGCAGTTTTTCGCAGGCGTATATGCGCCCCAAGCACTGAATTACAACATTGCCTCCCATAGAGTAACCCACCAAAACAATGGGCACATCTTCGGGCAGCTGGGGATCCCCGCAAACCGTCTCCGACAGAAACTGGATTCCGTCGTCTACCAAATAATCGAACTTTGAAACGTTGCACCTCCATTGCCGCCAGCCCTCAGAGCGGCCGTGGGATTGGTGGTCCATTGCGTAAACATTCATCCCCAGCTGGTAGAAGGCCTCTATCCAGCTGCCTGCAGGCGAGCACGTAAGCAGACAATAATGAAACAATGCACGTAACAGTAGGCTGACACATTTCCAGTAAAGCAAATGGGTGGGTACACGATGGGAGAGATGAAGCAAGGAGTATACGACCAATGACAGCGCTCGTACACCACGTACATCTTGCCGGCTCACTGAAGGTTCTGAACCTTACCATGAAATTTGGGCACCCAATTCTCTTCTTCTTGTGTAGCGTCCTCTAACTTGTCTCCTTCTGGCGGCTGGTGCCTTAGGAAATCAAACAGTGCATAAGACGTGTAGGAGTGAAACAGCACCACAGCTGCTTTGGGGGCCTTCCTAGTTTGTCGCCAAGCATATGTAGCAAGCCTCAGGCCCTGGCCGTTGCAGAAGCTGTCCGCAGCAAAGCCAGGGCCTAAGTCTGAAAGTGTCATGTGTGGGAAAGCCTGCAGCCAGCCCGCCATGTCCACGTGACACTGGTAGCTTGAGGTCCTATTCAACTTCCGACTGCGTGGCCGTTCGTAGGGTATGCGCACATCCACACTGCTGCGTTTCGCTGCTGCTTCACCTGCTGCTGCATCTGCTGCTGCTGCTGCGGCTGCTGCTGCTAACGGCGCGCCCGCGGTAGCGCCTTCCATTGCGCCCTCAGCAGCGCTTCTTGCTGCTCCAGCAGCGGCGTTTTCTGCTGCTATTTCAGCGGCAGCCTCTGCTGCTGCTGCGGCGGCATCTGCTCTCACCTCCTCTGATGTATCTGTGGTTGTTCCCGCTGGCTCGTCTGCTGCTACGTCGGCCGCTGCTGCTGCACCAGCAGCTGCTCCTTCTGCTGCCCCTGTTGCTGCTGCATCTGCCGCTGCTGCTGCTGCTCCCTTTGCCGCTCCAGAAGCCGCTCCTTCTGCTGCTTTATCTGCTGCTGCAGCCGCTGCTGCTGCTGCCGTGGCTGCAGCTGCTGAGGAGCCGCTCGCCAGCTGGCGGCCTTCCGTCGTCTCACTGCTCTTTGTCAGGGTTTGTTGCACTGGAGAATTTGGGCCATCGAGGGAGAAATTTTCAGCGTTTTTTTCCTGCTTTGCTTGGGCAGAGGATGCGGCGTTTGCCTCAGGTGTGTTCGCTACCTGTGCCATTTTCGGAAACGGTGCGGGCTCTGTTCATCCGGCAGACTATTCATAATTATCTTCCAACGCATTTCGCCTCCACATTTTCATGGATAGTTGAAATTTACTTCAATTCGTGAATGGTCATCTTCAGTCAAGGCAGGCGAGCTGAAACGGTGCTTTGCTGGCGACTGTGAAGAGCGCAATCGAAGTTGGAGAAAAGACCCGTTGCGGCCACGTTGAGTACTAGATGCTACTAGTATAACTGTTTGATAAGTTACGTCAATTATCTTTTGTCATCTTGTATTTACTTCAAAGTTGGCTACCGCTGGTAATTTAGTGCAACGTTTTCTGTGTTCGTCCTTGCAGTGTCGTGAGTTGAGCAGCGCAGTACAACCTTCCGTCATCAGTGTTTTTACTGCTCAAGAAGTACTTTTCTCCTCATCCCCTGAACTCTTCTGTACAGGAGAAATATCCAACTTTTTGAGTTTCTTAACATCCAAAATTTTCCAACAAAACGGCAAGTGGCTGAGAATGAACGAAAAAAAACTGCTGAGGCAGCAGAAGCGGAGTGGACCACATAAATCGACCAGTTTTCCGGACCCCTGTTGCTCCTTTGCTATTTAAATAGTAGTACCAACCTGTAAAAGACACTACAGACCTGCATGTTGTGCGGGGGAACGAAAAGGCAAACGATGATTGGTTATTCGAGACAATATACTACCAAGGCACGAACCTTATTACTGTGGGATTTAGCAGACGTTGGAATTTTGAGCCACGGGATATGCACCAGAGTCTGTCGTTCCCTTTTATGGTTGCTTGAGAGCTTGTGGCAAAGGGTTGAGGCCTTTGTCTTCAGGGTTCCACGCCGTACTTGTAGTGGCTGAACGCTACTAAACAGTGGCTCAGTTGCACAGAACTGCAGGGCATGGCCTAGAGTGAACCTTTTATCTCTTGAGTTTTATGACTCACATCTCATGTTTCAAATGACTCCCAACCGTATTTGTAACGCCCGAATCCTGTGAAGGAGTGGCTCAGGCACACCGCAGTTGCCGCTTCCTGCTGCCGTGG
The DNA here is from genome assembly GCF_000499545.2 of Eimeria tenella. Classification (NCBI taxonomy): domain Eukaryota; phylum Apicomplexa; class Conoidasida; order Eucoccidiorida; family Eimeriidae; genus Eimeria; species Eimeria tenella. Next base: position 154,991 of record NW_013543232.1, on the reverse strand, counting down.
AGGTGCGTTGGACTACTTGAGAAAGAACGACTAAACAGAAATAAAAAGTGTATTCAGATTAACTTGAAGAATGTGCATTGTCGAGCTTTCGAGCGAATGGGTTAATGCATAGGGCCACGGCTGTTGCCGGCTATACAAATTACTGGAGTGCCGCTATGGGGGCATACATTTCTGTTTTCGAGTACATACGCGCATAGTAACAAATTTGTATGTACTATAGGCCTTCACAATGCATATACATATTAGATATAGGCAGCATGCATATTAACTAATCGATACGTTTTATACATGTGACTGAAGCAGGCCAGCGAAGCTGACGATGACACAAGCAATGGCTTTTGAGGTGCGCGGACAGTGCAGTCTACATTTACTATCTTTCTGAGACTTTTTGGCCGAAACCTGAACTGCATTGCTGATCTGGAGAAAGGAGCGCATGTGCAGTAGCTGTAGCAACGCTGTCATAGGACTGGCAGCTCTAAAACAAGTGGTAGTAGTCTCACTAAAGAGCCCCTAAACCCTAAACCTTAAACCCTAAACCTGCTTATTTGTTTGTGAAGTATGTTTGTCCGTATTAACTAGTTAATACCTACTGCATGGTTTCGTATTACATGTAAACGTTTGATGTGGGTTAGGGCGCAGAACAATGAATCCGCGTGTCTTCAGCGTATATGTGTGTTTGTTTTTGTGAAAGTGTGCACAGCATGTGTAGATACACAAGGTTTAGCTGTACTACTAACATATTCGAACACAAATTTTATCAAATATGTGCTACTACACGATTGAGCGATTTCCCAGACGAACTACTTTCGCTGTTTAGTGTTGTTGTGCTGCTCTGCCTCTATCTGCTGTGTTTTGCAAATTTTGTGGTTCCTTTGTGTTCTAGTCCCTAGAGATATGAACACAAGTTTTCAACACAGAGGCTTGAAGTACGCTACTATATGCACGTTTCAGAAGGTGGAATAAGTCAGAAGCCATCAGCAATTAAGCGTAAATATTTGCGTAAAACATGTTAGGTGTCTGTTTAAGCGCGACAGTAGGGAGACTCCAGAGAAGAAACGCTTAATGTCTCTGCCATTGTTTCTTGCGTGCGTTTTCACGCACTGGCACCTGGGGTGCCTGTAGCCCTCTATACCCCAGCAAAATGCATGTAATTTTCAAAGCCTCTATTCTAGCTCTGCTTTTGTACTAGCGCTACATTGTTGGAAAAGAATCAAGATGCCACTCTTTTTGGACGCACCCCTGTTGGAAGCAGCCTTCGTCAGAAGGGTAATAGCCTTTGCTTACCCTGCATATATCGGTTGCCTGCAAACTAGTTTAGAGTTGTTTGTTCTACCTTCTTAAGCTGCCACATATTTATGAATGTGGCAGTCCGCAGAGGGCAGCAATGAGGCCGCACAGTAGCAGCAGCAGTGAATGCGGCTCAATGGTACAGCTAATGAACTACAAATAAGATTAATTAAATGCAATACAGCAACTTATTTTATTTCATGCAAGTGTATAAAGATGCTGCCTCGTCACTTCAAGTCTGTCTCCCTCCCCTCTACTGTCTCAAGTCTGTTCAGCAGACCACGAAGGGACCCACCGCTCAAGCGCAGCGAATAGTGCGTCTTTTTGCACTAATTTCCCCCGTAATATGTTTAGCTAAATCTTTTCCCGGGCACCCTGATTCGGAAAATTTGGTTTCTCTCTTGTGGCGGCCGTTGTGACGGCGCTGTTGTCTGAAGCCCCTAGTCGGCTGGACAGCTTGGATGCGCGGGAAGTTCATGGGCCAGATATCGCAGCAGGTCAGAAGAGCAGCGCTTCGTGATTCGATTTCAAAAACAACGGGAGCGGTAGAACGAACACCGGCAGCAGCAGCCGCGTCTACGGCTACTGCTACAGAACTAGAAGCAAAACCTGCAAGTGCAGCAGCATAAGCTTCCGCAACACCCAAAACCGGAGCACCGAAAGTAGCAACACTGGTAGCCGCAGAATCAGCAGGAGGGGGAGCAGTAAAGACAAGAGCAGCTGCAGCATGATCCTGTTCTGGTTAGTTGTCAGTCAAAACGGAACACAGAAGCTGTGTCGCTGGTACGCCCCGTACACAGAGGAGGAGCAGACGTGGGTGCTGCTACAGGTGAAGCAACAGCTGCTACTTCCCCGCCCAGAAGCAGCAGACAGCAGCAACGGTGGTGCTCGGGAGGGTTCGAGGGAGAATGAAACATCACGCGTCTTAATGTTCGCCCCTCTCCACAGCAGCAGGGGAAGCAACAGCAGCAGCAGCCGGGCAGTGTTCAGACAGCATGGCCCTTTGTATTGCATTGCCGGCATAAACGCTGAAGAGACGCCACTTGTCATTGGGGAACTGATAGACTTGTGGGTGGGAGTGCTGCAGCAGTTGCTGGGGGTCCCTGCTGCTGCCGGGGGTGCCGTGCTCGAGACGCAGCTGTCGCTGCACATAGAGCCTGCGCTGTTGCTGCTAGACACCATGCTGCAGCAGGGGTATCTCGTGTGTACTGACACCGAAACGCTGCTAGCTAGGGTGCGGGAGCTGATGAAGCAGGACTGACCTTCGCTGTCCCCTTGGTTCACTTGTGCCCATATTTCGAACGCGCAGCAGTGCAACAGCACTTGTGCAGCGTCTTCTGTATGCAACGATGGTGTGCGTTACAGGTGTACAGATATTGGGTGTGCAACCACAAGCGCCCGAGAGAGCGCACCAAGGATAGAACAGCTAAATTTCGGACCCACCATATATACGGTTGATTGAAATAAGCATTTGAATAAAAGCTACGTCCCTGTGGACTGGATATACGTTGCTTGGCAGGTAGACCGAAAAGTGCAGAAAAGCTGTCACAGGGGAAACGACTACACACTACATCAACGAGAAGCAAACTCCCCCCACAAATATGACCACTGAATGCACGTCCTCATGATACCAATTCAACATGAGGAGTTGAAAAGGAAATTAACGATAGGCGGGTAAACGGCTCAAGTTCTGCTGCGCCGGTGGCGGCAGCGGCAGCAACACAGAAGAGACTGCGCTCTATCTGAACGCAGCTGCAGCAGGCCACTGCCGCCGCCACAGTGGCCTTGTGCAAACGGCAGCGGCAGTCTGTAACGAATGTGCACTTCAGTCTGGAGGTGTTCCGGAGCTGCTCAGAATAATAGTAATACGAGGACCGCGCTGGAACGGCACCTGCTCGTGTAACTGCCCCTACATCTCACCTGCTTGAACATGCGGTATAAGCAGCACGTCCATCTCCAAAATAAGGAAAACGACGCACTGCACTATACACTGGGTGGTGCTTCCGCTGCCACTTCGGGTGCTGTCTCTGGGAATACAGTACACACTGCTGCAGCCGATACTCCTGCTGTAGGCACCGCTTCTGCATCTAGCAGCACCTGTAGCTACATTTACTGCAACAGCTGAAGAAGTATTCGTCTGGCGCTGTGTAGCACACGCATTGACTACCGCTATGCTGATTTTCCTAAGCCTCATGCTGCAGCAACTGATTGCGCCTGCAGCCACATTTGCTGCAACGAAGTATGAAAGCCCCTGCAGCTCCTGCCATCGTCAGCTTTTGCACACGAAGCTGGTGCTGCTGCCGTTGCTGCTGCTGGCCTCTGCAGAGGGGCCCGCAAGGCCTCTTTCTTTCGCCGTCAGCACCCGCAGTCGGCTCACTAGCCGCCTGGGTATAGCAAAAACAGAGCAGGAGACGTAGCCCTCGTTCAAGCCAGCCCTTCCTATTGCCTTTGCACACCCAGCAACTAACACCTGCTGCCAATGAACTGCGCTTACCTGTATACACTGAAATGTATGTAAAGCTCTGCAGCAACAACAATGAGAGCCATCAGCGCCGAAAGGTCGCGCAGTGTGGAAATCCAGCTGCCTCGCCTCTTGCCATTCGCTTTTGCACCGAGCAACCCCCCGATACTGCTGCTGCCATTGCTGGTTGGAAGCATGAGCCTAGGGTCGCCGCTTGCCTCTAGCCAGGCCTTGTGCATGCGACTGAGCGTTTGACGTTTGGAGGCCCCGAATGTTCGGGTGTACATCCATCTACACATTTGCAAAATGAGCGCGGCGGGAACCACTGATTGCGCCACATGACTCAATTCACCACCCCACTGCAACAGCTGCGATCCCAGCAACCGCACTCCTTCCAGCACAGCCACTGCTTCTCCCAGCAGCCGCACCGAGTCCCTCACACATGTCTGCACACTCGGCCCACTCTGGGGATCATGTGACGTCTGCTGGGCCGTGCTGTTGAAGCCGTGGGGTTGCGTGTAGGCCAAAGACGGCGGCGGGTAATATCCGCCATGGCTGCCGCAGCCGCTAGGCTGCATCGAATCGACTGCTGAGAAGGCCTCCAAGTCTAAGTTCTCACTCCTGGGGGCTCGGCGGGAAGGAATTTACAGATAGCAGCAGTAGCTGCAACGCGCTCTCCGGATCAGACAGAATACGGCAAAAAACTGCTCTTCAACGGTACTGATGCTCTGCGGGCTCGTGTAAGAGAATATTGGAATAGGGTTTGGCCGCTGTTGCTGGATGGGGAAGCGACAGTGCACCGCCATAACTACAGGAGGCAAGGACACCACTTCAAGCGTATTCTGCCCGAGAAACCTTTTGGTTTGTCTCGAATTTGCGAAAATAACTCAAAAGCGGACCATTTGAGGCCCACTGCCATCCCGTGCAAGTCAGCTCCTTCTGTCTTGCAAGGCATTACAAGGTGGCTGACATTTATGCAAAGAATGTACGATGCGCCCTAGAAGTAGGGAATCGCGTCTTTTGCATTCAAATCGTTGTTTTGAACTTGGATTAGCTGTTGCTTAGCAGTAACCAGTGGGGTGAGTCTTGAAATTCTTAGATTCTGCAACAGGCATTATCCTGAGGTGGCAGTTCGTGCAGATGAGCTTCATCGCTTTTACGCGAAAGATTGTGCATGTCTGTATAACATGAGTTAGTTGTTTAACTGTTTTAGCCGAATTTGTGCTCAACAGTTTGCATTCAACTCTCGTGGATTAACGGGCTATCGATCAAGCTGTGGCACGAAGAGGCGAAGTGTGCTATGCAGTGTACTACACAGCAAAAGTGAAGGCATAGCTTTTGCAAGAATTAAAGTCGTTTTAGGGTGTGTCTCAAAAGGGGTGATTTCTGCGACTAGATGAAGCCCAAGACATCCACCGTGATGCACACAATCGCAGCAAGCTATACTCGTGCTGCCGTCTTCACCCCACACAGGAAAACGCATGGGGACGCAACTATTTCTGACTGTATCAAATAAAAGTTTGCTATCTTATGAATAGATATGGCGTCGGTAGGGTCTAGTTAAGGGCTACACATAGTCTTAGATATGTGCATCACATACGGAACTTGAGAAATGCTGGGAGCCTTTTCCTACGGCAGAGTTACCAGCCACGATCGGGAAGAAGACTACCCAGCCGAGAGGGCAAAGAGTGGGAGCCACAACGAATTACTGCCAAAACGCAACTTAAGGGCTCCAGCTGATCGCAGACCATCAGTGTTTGTCTCGTACGGTCGATGAGCGAACGCAAGCACTATGGGCAACCTGAGTCAAGCTACTGAACACTGGTTTTTCTCAAACCGTGCGGCCGCAAGGCTACAATGAGAAGCTACACAAAGCTCTAAATACTACGGTACTCAGTTTAAGATATAATTGGAAGAATCAGAGAACGGCTCACGCACAAGCCGCTGGTGTCCCCAACGGCAAAACACAGAGGTGGAGGTCACAGCGGCAGCGACACAGTGGAATGCAGGGGACTCAGTGGCTTTTCCGGTGTACTATACAACAGTTCCACTTTCAAAAGAGGCAGAGCGATACGCAGGTGGATCACAGCTGCTTGCGAACCTTGGGTCCCAGAAACGCCTGCAACTACGCTGTTCGCGATCCATGGGCACAGCGAACGTTGTCGCCTATCATAACCTGGTACTTCCTTCGGCGCATGGCTTGGTGAAGCTCACTAGAACCATGGCTAATCAAGCAGCCTATCAAAATAAATAACCTCTCAGCCGTGCGAAGCAACATATGTCGTAACTTATACGAGTAGACTTAGTGCAACCACTTGTAATCAATTTTAACGTCAGAAAGCTTTTCTACACAAAATTTAGGTCCCAGAAAGCCAGAGGGCTCATGAACAGAACTGTGAGTGTGGCTATTACGCTGCGCGATGTGCCAGGATAGTAGTGAATTCTACTATGAATGCTATACAGATGCTGTCTTCGAGATATTATGGCAAGGGATAAAAATGTATCTGCGGAACTCTGGAGACGTTCACCGCGGACAGATGTCGTGACTGCGGCTACTATCACGTCGCACATTGCTTGCAGCTCGATCCGCCGACAACTCTGCACAGACAGTTTGCGTTTAGCGCTAGAGGGAGTTTGGTGTCTGCTGGCCCTGTGGACCGGCTACTGTGCTGTGCCTACTGGCGCCCAGAACCGCGTACAAGCTAGCCGTGTACAGGCTTTTATTAGCTGCGTGCACCACACCACTAACCTTTACCTGAAAGTAATAGTGCCTCCCACATTGAAATACGAAGGCGCTCAACGAGCGTTACTATGGCCCTTTGTTTTCCAAAAAAGTGCACCCCTCCTTGTCGCCGAATTAGTAATCAACAGGGAAATCTTGGGGAAATTTTTCAATAGCATGGCAGGGACCGGCGAAGGCCCTAAACTCTGAGCTTCCTACTATCTGATTGAAACTAGGAGGCTCATAGCGCCTCGTTGAACCGGTGTTGTGCCTTGTACATGATGGCGCAAGCAGCTTCACAGCAAGCAAAAAGCGGAGAAGCCATAACCTAATGCAGAGTAAGTTCATGCCGCCCAAGGAACTACTTAACATTACTCCTTTTGTATCCGTATAATGTAATGAACCCTGTGCTGCAATTGTAGCATAGGGCCCTGCGACATTAAAGCTCTAAAGCACTGATAGCTCATGATTACAGTAACATAACCAAATACAAAAATTGCATGTTATAAGTTTGTGAAGCATTGTACAAGCAGCAGCCCTCGCAGTAGAGAACTAGCCTGATCCGGCCTCGATCATCGAAGCACAGAAGCTGATCCACCGCTCAAACTGGATGATCGCTGCTGGTTTCAGTTGATTCGGAGGGTGAAACGTGCTTTAGCTCTTTTATTCATATCTTCTGATCTTTTTGGTATTCTTTTTCAATATTAAGTCTTTAGTAATCCAGTGTTACAATGCGATCCTCGCAGCGTCGGCGCCTCGCGCTTTTCGGCGCGCTCATGGTCGCACTTTTTGAACTTGTTGTTGCAGATGTTGGCGTTTACTCTCCTGAAGGAAGTATGGTGAGAGTATTCAACACTTTAGGCAGCAACATGTGGTACATGAGTGCGGAGGGCTGCCGTGTGGGCCTGCCAGGTAACCTGGTAGTGACACCCAGAGCGGGGTCGAATGCAGAGGGGGGTGAGCTTCTGGACCCAATGTTCACTGGTCCTCACCTTTGCTCTTGGTTGTCAATGATGGAAAAAGCTCACCACAGCATGAAGAAAGCATGGGAAAAGGAACACGAGCGGCAGCGGTCGAAGGTGCCGCGCTGGAACCTTCTGAGGCGCTATTTTATGTGGAAGCAGGCATTTCCGGAACTGGTTTTTGACGTCGAGATCCGCTACATCGATTTATGGAATAAGGATAGGTTTGGCCTCCCTCTGCCATGGGCCACGGCGCTCTTCAGGTACCGGTGCCCTGACTCCAAAACAAGCTACGGGCTGTTTGAGCATCTTTGCGGTGCTGTTTTCACGCAAAGTCCGGACAGCAGAGTTCCCTCCGAAGTCTATCTCCTCATTCAACCGCGCCAGGGCTTTAACCGGCCACTGCAGGTCAGTGCCAGCAACTGGCAGTTCGTTTCAGGTGCACTTGCGGGCCTAGGGAGCTTACGAAAAAACCGTTCCGACGAAAAGGAGGAAGAAAGCGTCGGTCTTTTGGGCACACTAAAGTCTCTTTATACTAGGCATGAGGCAATCATGACTATACCGGGGAAAATTAACGACTACTGGATGTATGCGGGACGGTGCTACTTCAAGTGGTGAGCTGCTCTTGCCGCTACTCTTAAACAATAGAAACAGCCACACAGATAAACCTATTTGTAGCGAAGAAAACCATCATTACATATCAAGTTGAACAAGGTAAGAAGAAAGATAGCGCAGACTAAGCGAACGAAACAAACAAGATGGCACAAGTTGTGTGCATGCTCTTCCACAGGTTGTTGCGGCTCCAGTGGGGGTTCTTCAACGAGACATTCTGTGAGCGACTCCACCAACAAGCCAGTTCTGGAGTCTTAGGCGCTGTAAAGGCTGCGGCCGTGGACAGTGTTCAGCTGCACGTCGTGTTGTTGAGCTTATTCCGGCATGAGACGCCATTGATGTATGGCGCGATAGACGAGGGAGTTTTGGGTTTGAACGAAGTTTCCGATCTTCTTACAATGGAAATAGACACAAGTCCGCAAAACGTCCCTGACTTTGAGCGTTCAAAGAGCACCGCCGAAAACGTGAGAACCGCGAACATGATCTTCAATGGGGTCTCAGCATTCCTGGCAAAGAAGCCCGCATCGAAGGGAAATTCGGCCTCGAAGAGAAATTAACGTCACATTGTTACAATTCACACGAAATGTAGCTGTATGGATTCCTTTTTTTGTAAGGGCCGGGAGATGAAGCCGAACAGAACAGAACTGTTCTGTTCTGGTGGGGCGTATGCAATCAGATAGCATGTGCGGGCTTGCCGCATCGGCATTTTCTGCACATTTGGATAAGCATGCTTTCATGGGAATACTCTTCTATCAGCAGCTAAGAGACTCTCCTAAGCACGGAAAGCGGCAATGAGGCAGTTGCTGTAGGAGCGACGAAAGAATATGCGAAGAAAATTTGGAAGTCGCCGAGGCGCTTTTAGTGCTTTTGTCTACTGCTCAGGGCGCCCGTTTGATTCTGTGGTATACTCTTTATTTTTAATTTTTAAGTAGGGGGGAGTCTTTGCTAGATTTGCGAGACCTTTTGCACAAACCGTGCCGATGCGAAGTAGGCCTTTACTGCAGGTGAACGAGCAGTGCCCTTGGATAATGGAACCGATCACAACAGCAATGTTGTTGCTGCTAGACTGGTATCTGGATGAAGCACCGCGTGAGATTTAGGCTATGCATGTTGCCGCCTTTCCAGCAAGCGTCATTCAGCAGATTAGGTGTTTAGAGTCTCTTCCTGCAATCCAGACAGTGAATGGAGAGATGCTTTTCAGCTGTGCCAGACTACTTTGTGCCACTAAATAGCAGCGTTTATAGATCCATTTGCTCCGGACTCTCGCATGCGGTGGCAAGACGTTTTGCGGTGGACGCAATGCATGCCTTCCAACCTACATACCATGTGACAGTCAATGATCACCGGAGGGTATGGTGAACAGCCAACTAATCACGTACGATATTTGCATAGAAAACTTCTTGATGGCCGGTAGAAGAGCAAGCATGACGCTTTAGGCTGCAGGAGACATTTCACTTGCACATTGAGCCAGCTTTGGCAGGAGCGTTTCTCAATCTCGTGTAGGGTCATAAGATGCGAATAAGCCGAACTGGTTCATACACTCAAAGGCAGAAGTGTTGTTTTTGTCCTGTGCGGAGTTAAAATGCCTCAATGGCTGCTGCCTTCGAGGCCTCCACAACCATGCACCAGGCCAGTATACGTTTGAAGGCAAGCAAACGGAACTCGAGGGACTCATTTAACAAGCATACAGCTTCGAACCAATTAGCTACACCTGAAAACTACTCGAGTCATCGAAAGGTAGCAAAACAAACTACGCTAGTGGTAATCTTTGGTGGCATTTAGCCGCAGCCAGCGCTACTAAGAGTTCCTTCAAAAGCGGGCAGGAGCTCCTCAGTGTCTTAAGGCTACCAGCACAAAAGCGAAGACGTTTTCTGAGAACATTAGTTATGTTATTTGAATGACTGGAATATTTGCTACGCTTCTAGATACGCCTCTGACTCCGAAGGACTGTCACAGCATCCATCCCGAATGAAGAGAATCCCACATTGCCTGGGAAACTGAAAAGCAGTTTGGAAGAGTAAGGACAGGCCTACCATTTTTGCAAACGAGTATAAATGCTTGTATACTCTCCACACTTCTTGTGAAAACAAGGATGATGCACATGGCTGGCCACTGCAGATAATGTAGTTCTGCTGGGGCCTCAGGATTGAGGGCCCTCCAACTGCATGCAACGCTTGCCATAGTACTTCTGTTGTTAAGCAAGAGTCATTCTACAGAACTGTAACGAAACGAGATGCATACCACGTACAAGCTGGAGCAGAAGGGGTTTCTTGGCGGTACACTGGCGGTGGTATGACCGCCCAGGTCCTGCTTCCCTCCGAACTGTGAGAAGTAGTGTGGAAGTTGGTGGTGACGAACAAAATTTGGAATTTGAGAACTAGAACGAGTTTTTGACTTCTCCATGGTTCCTCATTATTGTCACCTCAGCCATGCGCCGCCGCAATACAGCTTGGAAGAAGTAGCAGCCGCGTCCCAAAGACTCCGAAGTTGACGAGCAGCCTTGCACTTGAAAACACATGGCATAAGATCTGCTGAATAGTCTGATTATTGATGCAGAAGCTCCTTCGTTTGCTCAACAACTTCTCTCTGCACTGCATTTCGATGCGCTGTCGCGCTTCCCTCATTTTTTGTATCTTCTTCAGCCATAGCGGGCGCGACACGGAGCAACTACAGCGCATTCCCTCCTGAAGAGCCTCTGCAGAGGCCCTGGGTAAACGGGCAGGTCTAACAGCTGCAGACTTGGAGCTCTCCCCCTCGGTCCAATGCCCAAGGCGGAGTTTGGGACGCCAAAATGGATGAGCAACAAGATCAAGGCCTCCGGCCTCCAGAAGCTTCGCTGGTACTGCCAAATGTGCCAGAAGCAATGCCGGGATGAGAATGGCTTCAAAGTATGGCCATAGCAGCGCTCTTTACTGGCGCGATAACAGCAAGGGCAATCCCCAGAGGGAGTTACACCCAGCCACAACAGCGACATTGCATCAGGCACGAAGGCACTCAGGCTGAGATGCTGACATTCTGCGGATTGCCTTACGGCGTGAGTACTTTTGTAACATCTGAGTCCCCTGTTATGAAGTGCTTTGCAAATGTGAGTCCGTCGCAGTGTCACAGGATGTCAGAAGGCCACCAACGCGCAATGCAGCTATTCATTCAGCGCCCTGGGCACTTCATGGACGAATTTTCTCGGGAATTCGAGGAAGAATTTATGAAACTTATGAAAACGAGGTGCATATCGGGTCCAGCGGGTCTGATTGGTATACTAGATAGCATAAGAAACCACTCTCCAAGAGCGTCGTAATGTTTAATTGATGCGCTTCAGAAACCACTTTAAAAATTGCATATGTTTGATTTTTGGGGGACTAGGAATGAAGTGCGACATCTTGACCTCCTTGACTTTTGTAGGTACTGCCGCACCCGGGTGTTGGCGAATTCCGTCTACAACAACGTCGTCTGTGATCGGCACCATATCCACATGAACTCCACTATATGGGTGACTCTATCGGAATTTGTGCAGGTAAAAGCTCGACATTTTTCATTCTTGCTTCAGAGGTCATCGTAGCGGTCTATCCCCAAGCAGTTCACTTGGATAACTTCTAATCAAGTCCGTTCATGACTGGCTGGTTCGCTTCATCTTTTGTGGAGCGGCGTAATATTTGCTTTTCAAAGTTACAGGTTGGGTTGTACTGTGATCGCAGTACTTGGGGGCAACGGAAAAGTGTAAAATTGAGTATACTCCCAAGGGTTGGTATGTGGAGTACATTGACCATGAAGAGTTGGCAAGGAAGGTGAGCAGCATGTGTAGACTCCGACGATAGCAGAAGACGCCCACGGGAGCCATGCGTGGACAAAAGGAAAGCAGCAGTAACTGTGCACGGAGAGGGTTATCAAGGGGGGAACTTTACTGACCTGCTGCTGCGCATTACAACTATGCATGCGATGCAGAAGGAGTTGGAGAAAAAAAGGAAAATAGAGAAGTCGCAGGAAGAAGCTCGCATGGAGCAAATTCAAGCTCTTGTTGAAGAGGCCAGACAACGGGGAGGATTTCAGAAGCCGGTGGGCCCGACAACCTAAAGTGCTTGCCGTGCATGAGAGACCGACGGGTTACGAAGCACTGCGCAGAATAAGCCGCTGCAGTTGCCATAGCTTTCGTGCAGCTGCTGCTATTCCTGTTGCTTGTGCTTGTTTTGTCGTACCCTCAGGAATATACGCCTTTACAGCGAGAAGATGGGCAAACCGTCACACTCAGCATCAGCAAGCCGCGTGAGTCCGCAGACAAGAAGGCCAATGCGCTGCAGCTGCTGCACGAAAAGCTGAAGCAGGAACGTCAAAGTAAAAGCAGAGGACTGCCGGAGAAACGCAAGGTAAAGTCAGTGCGATTGCGTGGCCATTGTGCGTACCTCACCATGAGTGCATACACGCCTCGCAGTGTGTGCGAATGCTTAGATTTCTCTGTCACTAGATGGACATGCCATTTCTAGGACCTCCATGCGTCTCAGCTGCCCACGGATTTCTGTGCTACAGCTTTCGGAAATGGAGGCTTTGGTAGCAGAGGCTGAATGCCAGAAGAAAAAAACTGCCGTATTTGAAGGGAGTCCGCCCTTGAAAGAACGGTCTTCTTCAGCAACAGCTGATAATGACAGCAGAGAACAAAGAAACAGTGATACCCATGCCAGCTCCTGGCTTCGCCCACCAGCGCACAAGCACGCGGGTGCTGACTGGTGAGGCTGCTGAAATCAAAATGAACTGCACACGGACAGTGTTCGGTGGGCGTTCATATCTTTCGTCATTTGTTATTGCTCTTGTGTAGGTGGATACGGCCCAGCTTGATTGTCAAGGTGGTGCACAAGACTTTGGGTGACGGAACGTACTACAAGCAAAAAGGAGTAGTGAAAGCTGTGGATGGCAGGTGAGAATGCGAAGGCTAAATTCCTCAGTCAGTAAGCCCTTTTTCAAGAACAACAAACGGACCGGTTGTCGTACCAAGACATTTCAGGCGGGTACTTTTTCCGTGCAGTCAGCAACACCCTGGCTGTCAAATTCCAGTGTGCATTTCTTAGGTATTCTGCTGTTTTGGAGATGCTAGAAGGTGGTGCGATCTTGAAGCTAGATCAGGAATATCTGGAGACGGTAATACCTGTGAGCTAGCTGCACATTTGACACTTGCAAAAAAACCGGAATTCGGTCAGCTCTGATTGCCGAGTTTTATAAGGAGGCTTCCAGATACGGTGTGAACAGTTCAGGTTTGCATAATGCATTCACTTACGTTCTGTTCCTTTTTAATAGGCCATTGGCGGCCGGGTTGCTGTGGTCCTTGGCGAATGGCGTGGTCACGAAGGAAGGCTAGAGGCGCTGAACATTGACTCGTACTCGGTGCGAGTGACCTTGGACACAGGGCCCCTCTTCAAGCTAGATAAGTACCGGGGCAATTCAGGTGGGTATAAGCTGATCTAGAAAGCCGAACTACGTATTTTTGATTCTAATGTCACGTATCCCTGTAAACATTAGTGGCTCTTTCGGTGTGGACATATTTGATGCAGAGCTTCGGTTGTGTTCGCTTCTTTGCCTTGTACAGGAGTTGCTGTTGAGGGCTTGCCTTATGAGCACGTTTGCAAGTTGGAGGTGCGAAAGTAATTTGAGCTAGCCATGTGGCGTTAACGAAGTACTTGCTCTTGCGTAGCAGTATTCGTCCATTGGAAAAACAATCGGAAAAACAGCGCCCACCAAGTTTAGAGCAAGCATGCGCCATACGGAATTACTAGAAAGGAATGGGACATATCCGCCCTTGAATGTTATGTACACGAGGAAATACACTACTCGCTTTGCTGTCCAGGCCACCTCCAGCGGGAGGTTTCTGGCGCAAACCCGCACACTAGCCGATATTGCAAGCACTCATTCGCATCGCAAGATTTTGTTTTCTTTCCGCTGCCTTCTGTGGGCCGAGTGGCCTCTTAAGGGAATTGCAGGCGAGCAGAACAGTTTAGCTGTTCTGCTCGCCTGCGATTCTAGCTGTGGGGATGATGCTGCTGTTCCGATAGGGATGGCGTTTTTTTTACGACCTGCAACCGCATACTCCTGTAAGCTACTTGCATGCAAGGTCGCTCGGATTTCACGAATACAGGAAATTTCGAAATGCGTAGAAGTCAACTTTTGTCTGGAACTTTCCTGGATTTGTGGTCACCGGCATGTGCCCCTCTATATATGTATGCATGTGTCTCTCTACATGGATATCCGAGAGCTTGTATGACATTTCTTGACGCGTTTATGTTTGCTAATTTGCCAAAGCATGTAGCATGCATATAGGGATTCGTTGCTTTCGACTATGCCACCTCAGACAAGCAGAGATTTGTAGGGGAGGCGCTGCCTGGCACAGCAGCACGTGCTTTCCGTGCGTACGTCATTTGCTTCCGACTTGGGAGGCTCCCTGCTACGTAAAAGACGTCCGTATTCGTGGTAAGCCTTTTACTGTCAATCGTTGGGTTGGGGTGCTTCTGGCAGCACAGAGCCGAATAATGCAAACATGGCAAAGCGTGAAGTGGAGTGGAACCAGAGTTTTCGAATTCCCAATGAAGCAGTCTCGAGGCTGGTAACTGAGTTTATAGTTCTTACATGCCCTGAGCGGGACACGCCTGCTAGTGAAGGCTGCGCTAGAGTCGCCCATCCGCCATCGGAACTATAAGCTGTGCTGCATATTCTAGCATCTGAGTTACCAATGTAGGCGACAAGAATCAGCAGTAGTGAATATTTACTCTACACCTGGAGTTTGGAGACAGTCTTTGAATTCATTTTATCCCGACGTTTTCCTCCATGCTTAGTGCATCATCTGCCAGGAGGAAATCCTTGACTCTTCTCCCTTGTAGCATATGAAGCAGAGGCTGCGCATCAAGATACGCTTCGACTTTAAGAGCTCCTTTTTCAGCAGTCAGAGTCCAACTGTTTCTTGCTATAGGACCGAACAATAAGAGATGTTCTACCCCTGATTTCTTCTGAATATTGCTCATGTTCACACTCTTCGTGTTGCTCATCATGCTGGATTGGCTTGAATCGACGTCAAACGATGCTGACGGTGAAAAAGTCGCCTAGACACATGGGTGGGACGGAGCACATTAATGTAGATATCATAGGGAGCTAACTATATATGCATTACATTTTGTTCACTCGGTCGTTTACTTACGAGATCCTGGCTTGGTGCTCCGTACCCAAAGGCATCAACTCCGGAGGTAAAGCTATTTTCAAGTACACTACACATGACAAGCAACAGGAATCACAAACGCACGTAACTGGGTGGGAAAAAAGTAATTTTAATACCTAAGTCGATAGAAAGGAGGCAACCTACAGACGGCTACGCGGAGCAGCCAACAACTGCACTGGCTCGCTTTAAACTCAATTATGGTGGATCGCTCATCATGTGGAGTTCTTTTGTACTCTTTGGTTTGCAGAAGACTTTCCATCATGACTGTTGTGGCATCGAAAATGCCAGCTGCGGCCAGCAGGGTGTCCGTTCCATCCGCTTGCTTGCTCAACCTCTCGCCTAGCCACAAAACGTGGTTTGGTCCTCCAAACGAGCATACAGCAGCTTCAACTGCTTCTGCTGTTAAACCTGCGTACGTTGCGCAGGCTCTGATATTTTCCTGTGACTCTTGCGAGCGCCGTCTCGCTGTTGCTGAGTTTCTGCTCCCATCCTCAGAAGGCGTGCATGCGTTGCTTCCTTCAGCGAAGATCACGTCCCACAAGAGTTCAGCCGGGGGCAAATGACACACTAAAAGCGTGGAAGCTTCTTTGTCATCTTCAGCGGCCTTGACTCCCATCGCTTCACCTGCTGCAGTGTCCTCTAAGTGACCTTCAGAGAAGTCCCTTTTGGGGTTGCCCCTTCGATTTTTAGTGCTATTCCGTTGATTTCCCCCTCCAGCATCGCTGGTTTTCCGCACACGCGCTGGCGTCTCTACTGGAGCGCAAGCTTGGGGAGGACCACCAGGCTGCGGATCCACCCGGAAAAGCACCTCAGTGGGCAGTTGTATGATGACGTCCCTCTCATGTGCTGCAGTGGAGAAGCAACGCATAATCTATGAAACATGCATACTGCTTCGGCTTTATCATTGCAGCCATACTGCATTGTACCCACCTATTTCCAAGATGATCTTCAGCTGCTGGTGCACAAATTTGCGCAGTTGTTGTAGCCCATGAATTCGTGGCTGGATGCTGCAGCCGCCATTAGCTATGCTGCTGTTCCTACCACTACCTGCTGTCACTGATTTACAGAGCCGCAGCCAACCTCTTGCCAGCCTGCCTTGCTCAGCAGGCTCAGCGGCAGCAGCAGCTGCTGCTGCAGCGCCTGCTGCAGCCTTGTCCGCTTTATAATATGGTTCCACTGCGGAATCTTCTTGCTTTGGCGTTTCTTGCTGATTTGGCTGCATTGCGAGATCCCCGTTCAATGCCAAGCCGCAAACAAGACTGACAAGGTCCCCTACCAAGAGCACGTTTGAAACGATCGTTCCAGAGACTAGCATTCTCAGCTTCTGTAGCTGCAAAGAGGCCCACTTAAAGAGCAACTCCTGAGAAGCTGTATTTTCAGCTGCACTCATGGCCGGCCCCATGGGGACTGCGCTGTCCCAGTAGGAACACAAGATTGCGGTGACTCTGTGCTTGATTTGCTGGTCTATCACAACTAAAGGTTCGTTCACTGCTCTTCCTTCTTGTGGATGTGGACTTGGGTTCAAGGTGGCGCCATTGCTTTGCGTCGAAACATGTGGAATGATGCAGCAGCAGCTCCTTCTGTCCGTACACAAAGTTTCGAAGCTGCGTTGAGCTTTCCGCATTGCTAAGGCAGCGGCTGCATCTAAGGATTGCCTTCCATGCCTCTCTTCTCTCCAGTCTGCTACAAATTCTGACGCGCGCTGTTGCAATGCAGATGAATCAATTCCTAAGAGCACGCAAGCAGCTTTCAAATACGCTATTGCATGGGGACCCAGAGCGCGGGTCGTTCGATTTTCTAGCAGCCAGGGGCTGCTGGCTCTCGCTGTGGCTGAGACCCAAGCCAAGGTCTGTGGGGTTTTCTGCACGATTTTCCCTTCCGTTGCAAGTGACCCCTCTTCCGCTTGGCAGATAGAGGAAGGAGTGTCAAGGACAACAAAATCAATATGAAGCAGCTCCGAAAGTGCAGCAAGCTGCCTTTTCGCGATTAGGTAATTATATTCATTTGTTTCTGCAGCAGTTGCGGCACCGTCGTCGTCTCCGTCTTGTGCTGCGTCTGAAATCTTTTGAGAATTTGCCGCAGTCACCTGTTTCTGCAGGGATTTTAGCTTATTGGTCGCTGCAACGAAGAATTGCTGCCACGAGGGAACAACAAGGAGACAGGGAAGGCCCTCTGCGTCTCCGTATTCTCCGTCTTCAGTTGACGCGGGACTGGGACTTTGAGGTAGTACATGATGGCTTGCTGCAGCCACTTGCCTAGAATAGGCGTCATCTACTAGAGCTGCGAAGTCTTCCGGGGTCTCAAGATAAACAATAGGCGGCTGAATTTCCTGTGGTTCATCCCCAAATAAGGCTGGAAGTAAGTAACCTTCGACTAGTTCTTGCACCAGTTGCTGCAGAAGCGTTGGATGCTGGAACTGTAGCTGCTGATGACGCGTAGAAGATATTTCCAGGCACAACAACAGACCGTCTCTTGACTCTGGTAAGAGGTCAGCTAGGTAACCTAAACGCTGCTGCAGTAGTTGTTGCATCCAGATCTGCTTTTCAGCCGAGGGTTGCTGCTGCAAGAGAGACAGCAGCTCAGCTGTAGTGCTCCCATCAAAAAGTACGACACCTCGTGTACCTGCAGAACAGACATCAGCATGAGTGCCTGTAGTTGTTTTCTCACGTCTATCTAGCTAGGTTTTGATCTTAGCGTTTCTTTCCTGATAATGGGTGGCTACTTCAGAAAACAAGATAACAGGAAGTTAACGGGTAAGAATGCCGCACAGCCTTTAACAGTGTGCGCTTGTTTCTTAGAAAGGTATTCAGCCATGAGGTGCACACGACGATCTAAAATGGACGGCAATGGTGTTCGTTGCAACTGCTGCTCAAGGGCTTCATAGGGCAGCCGATGCTGGCATCTGTGTCGCGCAGCTTCAGCAAGGACACCACCCCAAGCTGCTGCCTTCTGTGCTGCCTCCAACATCATCTGCGGTTCTGCAGCAGCTATAGCTTCATTTAAAAGCCACTGCAGCAGCTGCTCTGCAACATGCTGCCGTGTCTGGGGTCCATCGTCCTCTGGTTCGCTGTTGCTTGCAGCTATGGCGGCTGCCGCAGCAGCGACTGCTGCTGCTGTTGCTGTCGCTGAGGTTCTACTGGAATCTTCGGAGGCCTTGCTGTCACGCCTGCCCCGATTCGCTTGCCGTTTGAAATTCTTTCCTGCTTGTCGTCCTTTTTCATCTGCAGACGCATTAACAGCTCACACGGTCACTAAGAGAGTGCGAAGACACTCAAACGAGAAGCACCAGAAGAGTTGCTAAATACCAGGCACTGTTCTTTAGCTGAATTTGGGGCCGTCAAGTGCCAACCTGGCCTAACAGCGCCGCCAGAAATGAATAACTCAGCAGAGGCAAATGAATACGCGCACCTTCTATGCAGGCTAGTCCTGCCATCTCGAGGGCCTCGGTCAGCGCTGCAGAAAATGTCTCTATTGCATTACTCAACGCCGTGTAGAGTGCTGCTTCAGCTGCCGATATCCTCTCCATCTCTCGCTGCAGCAGCAGTGCTGGGTGCAAATCCGTCTCCTTTTCTGGGTCTTGCAGCACGAGTTGGGAGTCATCACAGTCACTGAGAAGCTTCCTAAGGCTCCAAGAGAACTGCTGTTGCTGTGTACGCTCCTCCGCAGGAAGCTGACATATCTGCTTTTGGAGTGCTCGCACGCTGAACATTGTGATATCAGCCTTTCCCGCAGCTATCGCATCTGAGAGGGACGGAACATAGGCTTTTGCTGTTTCTGCCTTCTCCAGTAGAATTGGTGCTTCGGTGACTCTCTCCCCAGACTCTAGCGATTGCACTTCACTCAAGATTTTATAAGTGGGTGAGGTAAAACGAGTGTGCAGCAACTCGAGCTGCTGTCCTTGGGAGCACTCCAGAGACTTCGCTTGATGTTGCAGTAGCAAGAGCGAGTCCACTACCGTTGGTGGGGCAGTGATGTTCATTGATGCATTTACGATCGTAAATATGGCTGTTCTTGCCAGTGGATCGTCCATGCCTGCAACGCGTGGAGGGATAACGGGGGTTCTATCTCAACTACGGAACCGCTGCGAAGGTGCTGTTGCTCTACAATGACGGGCAAAACACAAGCACCGGATAATGCATTGCTGCATGTAGTAAAAGGGTTTTTATGGACAAAATAGTGTCCTGTTTGTGCAGCCCGTGAAGAAAAACCTGCTTTGTCATCTAGAACTGATAGTGGGACAGTCTATGTGTCTCACTTGTGAGAGCTTCTTCCCGCTTTGCTGCGCAGCAAAAGGTTTCCTGTAGTAGCACCCGCAAAATATCCTCCGCCGCATCGATAGCGTGCAATCTACAAGTTTTTTTGTCTTGCTGCCAAAGTCCCTCTAGAGGCAGCGGCGGAGCAGAAACAACGGCGACCGTATAAATTGTGCTCCCTGAATCCGTTCTTGATGTGCTTGTTGACGACGATACAGTACAAACGCAAGCATTACTAGTTGGGCACACGCGCAGCCCCCAGAAGCAGTACTGAAGCCCGCTTCGTCTACTAAAACAGTAGCCAAAGTGCAGAGTCTGTGTATCACCCGGCAAAATGACTCCTTGTAGGGGCCACGCGCAGAAGCCTGCATCCAAAAATGTGTCTACGCAATCTTCTATCTATCTCCACCTGAATGTAAAAGAAACTATCTCCAGTGGCGGCAGCAGGGCCACTTACTCAGAGTACCCTCAGCTTATCACTGTAAGTAGGTTGACTGAAGTTGCAGCCTTGCCTGTGTTGTTCCACCGCGAATTGATTGTCCCGCTTAAACCAGGAGTGGATTCAGAATCTTGTCCTTCATGGAACAGCCTCAAGGAAAAGGACAAAGCGGCGCTTCCTTCGTTTTTCAAGCTTGTTTCTCCCCAGCCTGTCCCGCCGCGTGGTACTTCAATGACGACCTCTCTCGCGGACAAGGAAAACCTATTCCCTGAGACAGAAGGTGGAGCAGCAGTGAAACGAATCAAAGATAATTCGTTGAATTAAGGAAGTGGATAAACTTTCTTAAAGAGTAGGCATAAAGCTTTACCTGCTGACGTGCTTGCCTGGCTAGTTGTGAGTGAGTCTCTGCTAATGTTGCAATTGACGGTATCATCGTTTTTGCTTGAAACCTCCAGTTCCTGAGTCTGAGTCTTCGACCTGTGTGAAAGGTACTTATTTTCTTCCCAAGAGCTCCACCTGCTTGGAATGTACAATTCCTTTTCATCCTTGAATATCCGTTTCGGGGCCTCTTCCTTTCAAGGCAGCGAAGCTCACAAAAATATAGGATGGAACATGCAATTCTAGGCATTTGTGGTGCTCATTACCTAACCAGTTTGTGTCAAAACGCGTCTTACAGTGTCGCTTTGGCTGGTGGCGGAAGTAGTAACATTGGGCAATCGAGTTTCACCAGGTGCAGCAGCAACATGGATAGTAGACGAAAAGCGAACGCCGAGCCTCTGGCTCTCTGTTATTTTGTTTTTGTCGTCGCTCTTGTGTAATGGGGGGTTGATGGCGCTGTTGCCATCTTGGTTAGTGGCAGTTCTGTCGGTGCTGTAGTAAACTGGACAGCCACTCGCGCTTCTACCCTCCAAATTCACGCACGAAAGTCCACTTTCCTGGGGTTTTTGATTGGAAGGTTTATCAGAAAGATCTTCTTGCGGCCCGCCGTGTGGCCGAAGCCACACACGATAACGCTTTGTCCTGCTCTCCATTTGCGCCCCAGGACGCCCTCAACAGAACCCCGGAGACTTGTGAGTGAGATCTCTTCTGAGTATTCTTAGTTAGTAAATAATGCATATTTGCATGCTGAAATGCAGTGCTAGTGCGGGCAAAGCCTACTGTTCCCTAGGAACAACTCAGTCGATTGCGGCAGGCAGGAAACTGAGTAGCTTCAGCTGTGCCTACTCCTCTCAATTCTATCTTAAACATTTCCGATATATCGAACTATAAGCTTCAAAAAATTGATGAATCTATCAGCAAAGCCACTGCAAACAGGCACCCAATGCTTATTTCACAATGCTAGGAGCCGCAGTGAGTGACCTGCCTGGCTTGTTTGTTGGGGTGCTCTCGTCAAGTTTTGTTGTGGCCCTTAGCTCTCAATATGCTCAATTGAGAGCAATTAGATTTAAATTAAATGCTTTATAAGCGAGTCGATCAATATTAAACGACAACGCGCGTTGCTCAGTGCTGCTTTGCTTTCAGGCGCAGAGCGTTTCAGACTCAAGAAGCTGGGTTACCAGCCTGAACAATTGTCACAGAATTTTGCCAGAAGTTCACGGCTTTTTTCGAGCCCTTGGTTGGCCTATTTCATCTCATCGTCTCATAGCTGACCTCTGGAGGCAGCCTTTTCCAGATATGTAACAATGAGCGCAACAATAAATTCAGTGAAAATCAGACGCTTTGGCACAATAAAGCAACGCCTGCAACTCTGCATCTCTGCATCAGTGCTCGAATGGTGCAAACGCAAGTAAGCAAAGACTGGCTGCAAAGGACATGAATAAGGCAGCCTTGTAGGCTGTTGCGATGGCTTTCGAAGGCAGGATTCTGCCGAGTTCAGCTTATTGGTTTTAATTTTCAGTATAGTGGGCTAACTGTGTGCTCGCTGACCCCATCGAGCAAACTTTTTTTGTCAACGAGCAGGGATGCTCCTGAAGCTGCGTAACACTAAGTCGGCCAGTTGGTCCCTTGGAAATGTTTTCGCTGGGCTTTAAAAATGGGCAAGCTTGGCTTTTAATTGAGCCTCAAAGGAAACCAGTTCTAAAGCTACGGGTGTGGGAGGGCATCATGGGGCGTCTAACCAGCTATAGCTATCTCTAGACGCGAAGAAACGCATTACATGAAGGTTGCAATGATCCCATTGGCACGAGAAGGGCGACGTGCCAAAAATTTCTTCCAAAAAAAGCGGGCGCAGTCGCACTGCAGGCATTTCATTGACAGGGAGTTCTGACCGTTACGATTTGATGCAACGCTTTGTCTCATTCCAAGAAAAGACTGGTACTGTTGCTCAAGTGGTCCTGGCTTACACCGTTGTTATTTGCCATGCAGGCTACATAACGAATGCAGCACTATAGAGAAGGGGCACTATCAAACCATTGGATGCTAGGACCATTCATGGCGTCTTTCGTTGTGCCCACTAAAGTTGGGCTAGACTGGACGTCGGGGGTTCGGACATTTTTTGCGTGTTTGTGCTACAACTTTCCTGCCCGAGTGTTCAAGAAATTTGCCTCATCCACTTAAAATAGTTTTCGCCCGTGAAAACTGCCAATATAGACTGGAGGGGACGACGGGCCATAGCCGGCTTGCTTAAAGATGCGAAATGTTCTATAAGAAGGCATAAGACAACAACTGTGAGGTCCGACGAGTAGATGTTCTCTAAGCCATTTTGCTCACTCTTGTGTTAATTTTCGAGCTATGCGTGGTGGTTATGCACGGCCTCACTAACAACTGCAGCAATCCTGTGAGCTTTTAAATCATCCCATTGTTTCTTCTGTTCTTTTTTAGAAGTGACGCCCTAGACATAGGACTCACCACATTAGCTCCAGCATGCGTCTCTGTGTGATTTGGTGGTCGAGCGCTTCGCGATATGCTCTCATGGCGTCAAACCGTGATGCACGTCTGCAGGCATACAATTAACTGTGCCGTAAACTTCGGTGTCTGCGCCATGGAGCAGGTGCTCACGTTGCTCTTCTAAAGTGAGAAGCTGCGGGTCTTACTCCTGCTGAAGCAACGCACGATGCTGAGCAACTGCAGCTGTAACTCTTTCTCTTTCAAATGCCTTCTCGCTTTCCATTGCTGCTCGGAGTGCTTCACGCTGCTTGACTTGCTCTGTAGTGGCGTAAAAGGGAAGCTTGAATCGTTGATATATCAGGCAAAGGCATGATAGTATTTGCTCTTAAGGGAGGGGGTCAAAAGCAGGGATTGTGGAAAAGCGAAGATATGCTCGTCTCTGCTCTAAAAAGAAAGGGCCAAAGCAGGGCATGTGTACAAGTTGATAAACCATCCATCAGCACAACTACTCCCACCACCCCATCATCAGAAACGTTCAATGCACTGCTGCCTTTTCTCGACACTTGAATAATTAGTGCCTATCTGCACAGATGCTACAGTGATATGTTTAGCTGGACGTGAGGGCCATACCTCTGCACTCAGCAGCCACCGCGCGTTCTTTTTGGCGCCTTGCAGCTTCTGCCTCTGCACGCTGAAGACAACACAACAATCACTAAGTAACTTCACGGGAAGAACCGGTGCTGCAGGGCCAAGAAACGACAGAGGAGAATGAATTGCCGTGGCAGGCTACAACAGAGCAGCTAAGCACTTTTGTATCTTCGTTTCGGTAAGTTTTGGACTCGCTGTTGTTCATGAAAGAAAGCTACTAGGTGTGAGACCTGAAGCTCTTCTCGACGTTCCGCAGCGAGCTGCTCCTCAATGCACAAGGCATCTAATTTCCGGAGTCCTAGGATTTGCCGTTGTTTTTCTTGTTGCATGAGCTGAACGCTCAACATCACACCGCGTGTTTTTCTGATTCATAGAGTAGCAGTCCACATATGCGGTGCCGTGCGGGCTCCGGGGTGCGGTTCCCAATTCCCTTAGTACGCAGGCTACATTTTTAATGGAGACACGGTAAGAAGATAGAAGCGTGAATTTTAATTGCTAATCGGCTAGCGACCAAGTGAATTAATGCCTACAATTCGAACATTCTCCGAGTTCTCGACTTCCATTTCCCTGATTAGTTTTGCACGCTCTTCTGCCTCATGCCCAATTTTGGCTTGTGTAGCTAGCTGCTGCCTGGAATCAACAGAACTGCTTTCGTCCACAGCCTTGGATGTAGAGAGGGTGATAGAAAGCAGGATATTGCAGGCAAACAGTCAGAACAGGATGAAGGTTGGCTTACCTTTCAAGCTTGGCTTCTTCCAATTCTCTTCTGTGGCGCTCTTCCAGCTGTTCAGCAAGCACAGCATCCATTTCCCTCCTTCTCTCTAACCTGTCTATCCTTTGCTGTAAGCGTTGCTCGGCAGCAGCCTCACTTTCTGCTTGCAGGCGACGAGCTATCGCTTCGTTTTCGGTTTCGAGCCTCTGCATCTCTTCCTTTCGTTCTTTCTCTCTCTCGCTAATCTAACATGGTAAGAAGTAAAAAGGACAAAATGCAGCACTCATATTACCAGTGTTTGTGAAGCATAAGCACGTATGTAGCAACGTTTCTGTGTCTACTGTTATCACTTGCCTGATCAAGCAAGGCAGCTTTCATTTGCTGGGCTTTCTTCATATTAGCAAGAATAGCCCTCTTTTCACGCAGCCTTTTTTCGTTCATATTTTCCGTCCATAGAGCCTGGAACACTTCTTCTTCTGCATACTGCTCCTGCTTCTGCTGCTTTTTAATAGCTATCTGCATGGCGTTTGCTGCCAGCATCTGTGCAACAAACGCGCTAATTTCGCATAGCAAAAGGTGGAATATTGCTTAAGACAACTTCCCCTTGTAAGTGAAAAGTTTAATGCGTGTTTCTGCCTGCAAGCGAGTTTGGTGGGGAACCGCTCTGCAAGTTGGCAATACTGCTTGAAGGGCTGTAGAGATATTTAGCACATCCTTGTGCGGTTACCCATCTCATTTGTCATATAACACGCACGGTGAAAGAAATGGAAGGATAAGATACCTCCTTAACGAGTTTTCGGCGTTCCTGCAAGCGCAGATCATCCTGCCCTTGCTTGTGTGGAAGATTGTAGAGGCGCTTGTCCTCTTCATTCCGTTCCTGGTCACGCTTTCGTCTAAGCGCTTCTGCACGCTGCATCATAGCGTGTTCCCTAGTTGCTGCACTCTGCTGCAACTGCCGTATTGTAGCTTTTGCTTCGTTTTGCTCCCCTTCAAGCAATGCTTTCAACTTGCATCTTCTTTCCTCCAGCCCAGATGATAGTTGACTCCTCACCTCGCACACTCTTCTGCGCAGGAAAGCCGCTGCGACTGCTGCTTCACGCCTTCTGAACACCTCTGCAATGTGTTGTATTTCTTTCTGATGGGTAACTGCGTCCAGTGCAGCTGCCAGAAATTCTTCCCGGCGTCGCATTTGCTTTTGCTCTCGAAGAGCTCCTGCTACAATGGCTTGGCGAGACAATCCCATTATTATAGAGTAGTATAAATTCCTTTAAAAAACACTGGTCGGTATGCAGCTTCTGGCTGCTGCTCCCTGTTTCGGGTGCTCAGGTTTGGCTGTTCCCTGTGGGTTTTTGCGGATACAACATGATGCGGGCGAACGGATAGTAAGGAGATAAATTGGCCCTTTTCTGCACTCTTCAACAGTGTTTCATTTGGTAACATCCACAGTAGACAATGTTGCCGATTTTCAACTTGCCGGCAAGTTCTAGGACACCAAGAACAGGCTAATGGACTCCAGAATTGGCGCCGTAAGGCTTGAATTTAGTTGTGGTAAGGATCTCCAGTTACAGGGAGTCGAGGAAAAACTCCGGACACAACAGCTACATGAGTCGGAAACAGATGATGATAGGTTCAGGAACACTTTTCCATCGCGAGCACAGGAAATGCATATTCCAGAATTACGCGGGACGCGGCTGTGCCTGAGGCCTAAGGTTCTGTACTTCTAAGCCTCGCTGCTTGCCATCCTTTTCGAGGCTCCCAGATAATCTATGTCAAATACACTTCGGTACGAAAAATAAAAAAGGCACAGCTTTAGGCATTGCTTCAGTCGCACTCTGTGATCAATACTGTCGGGGCCACGGGTGGCTTTTTTACGGTGCAGGGTCACCTGAATGAAATACTGTCCCAGATAATGGAATGCAGTTCCACATAAACAGTATTTTGGCTCTAAAAAGAATTGTTTGAATCTTGACTAGGTGCCTTCTCTCGTGAAAGAGGGCAGCGGACGCCGCAAAGAACGCAGTGACGAGCAAGCCTTGATGTATCGATGTGTGACACCTACCCGCCGAACTAGGAATGGAGCACGGAATATCCTATAATGCATCACAACGAAAAATACCGAAGAGATCCCATATTTTCTCTTGGGGATGAAGGTTCTGTGCCGTTGAATTGGGAGTGTACAATAGGACTCCGACTGCCGCGTCACACGGCGAGGAGCTTGATAAACAGACTCCCAAGCATACTGTAGACAACCCTGGGCATCACCACCACGTTTGAGTTTTCCAACTGCCCCGATCAGTGCAACCTTCATGCCTGGATGAAGAGAAAGGCGTAGGCGCAAGAAAAAGAACAGCCTTGTTGCACTCACTCACAGCGCTACATCTTAACGGCCCTGGCTCCCACTGCCCATGTGATATACCCACAAAATGCACTGCCAGAGGAAAAGCCTTTCAAGTGTCTGTCTGGTATCCCCCACTGAGCGCGATAGCGCAAGTTCCCAATGCGAGGAGAATGTGAATCTAAGTGTCACTGGTGACGGCCTCAGCAATGGAGAGACGATTAGCACTAGAGGGGAGCTACCTGACACTGATTTAAGACCCCCTAGCTGCCGAAAAATGCTGGGGAACCATTATCAACAGAAGCCTGCCCATAGTTTTCTTTCTGTGGCCACTCTGAGACGAAGCGTTCCCCAGGCTGAAACGCCAAAACTGTCGAGTTGCTCAGACTACTTGGGGCTCCGCGCCGCCAAAACTGTAAAATCCACTTCTTCTTTCCTGGAACCTTCTCTAAGACCTAGCATCCGTTCAGCGGAGGCCAGACCTAATGCGTCACGTGGACGGCCTGTGAAGCCGCACTGCAATGTTATGGTAGAAGAACAGCGGCGACGACAGTCTGTGAGAAACAATGAACAATTCACAGTGGCAACGAATACTGGCTATTTTTTGTTGCCACCCTGGGCAGCTGTCCATGTTGGCTCGCACGATTTAACGGAGTGCCCCATACAAGCCACTAGAGTTAGCAGCGCTGCAGGGCCTGCGTTCGTTTCAGTTCTTAATAAGCCGCGACGCTCAGGTCAGCGCGCCTCACTCGTGGGGTCCAGATACTTCATTGCCCCTCGCAAGCGCACACTCACCACCTTCCGCGAATGGTTAGCTGAAGACCATCGCCATTCCCGCAAAGCTTGGGGTCCTAGCGGGCAGTTCCCTGCACGCCGTGGTCTAAGCCACAGCGCCACCACAGAACGGTCGCGTTGTATTCTCACTGCAGCAGCTACGCAGAGAAATGCAGTGGAAACAAGAGCGCGTCACGCTGTGGAGGCTGAAGTAAGGGAACTAAGCACGAATAAAACTCCACAGCAACAGCAGGAAGCATACGTGAGCGCCCAAAAGGAGGCCTTAGCATCGCAGAAGCAAGATCAGCAAATTGTTGATGAGGCTGAAGCAAGGGAGGAGGCACGCGCTGCGGCAGCGGCGGCAGCGGCAGCTGCTGCCTCTGCCGCAATTGCACAAGCACAGTGGCCATCGCGTCATAAAGCGCGGCAGCAGGAGCTTGAGCAGATGCATCGCCAAGAAGCGAAAGAAAAGCACCGTCCTGCTGTAAGGTCTGCTTGTGACCGACAGCCACCTTCTATAGCGAACCGCGCGTCTTGTAGGCCAAAAAGCATTGTTCCAAGAGCAAAGGGGGAAGCAAACCAAAAGTCGAGTAGGGCTGCTCAAAGGCACCTTGGAGCATCTGCAGCTAGTACATCGGAACCAGCGAAGTTAGCAACAGCGCGCAGAGCTAAGCATTCTGTTTCTTCACCGCCGGCAGCGTCCATCACGAAATTTCATCGGTCAGGAAGGCACCAATCCAGTGTACTGCCTTCTAGAGCAAACCTAAAGCAGCACTCTGCTCAAAGACGACAAAGGGATCCCACATCTCGATTTGAAGAACACAGCGCCCATTTAGATTCTAGCGATAAAAGTTCACAAGGCTCTGCGGAAGAAGAGGATTCGCATCCATTCAACCCGCTTGAAGAGGTGATGGTGTTGCTGAGAAAGCTAAAAACTACAGAAAACTATTCGCTCGATATCGGTCGGAAGAAGCGTGGTGTGGGAAAGGCGAGTAAGAGCCCCAGCAATGGCCCACAAATGGGCCAGTCCTTCCCAGCAATGCTAGAGACGGTCTCAACTACTGCTCAGGCCAATGATGTTAGCAACAAGCTTATTGTTGGTCTCGCGGCCACTGAACGTGAAGGCAGGCCTGAGCATGAACATTACAACCACGAAAGTGACAAGTCACAACATGCGCTATCGGACCTTAAAAACCTTCCGTTGGAAGCCTTTGACATTCCGGAAGACTACGGCGAGGCATGCCCCCAAGCATTGCTAGAGCGCTGCCGCTCTGAATGCCAGCTACGCCGGCTTGAAACGAGGCACCAGAAAAGTGAGCTGCCTCAAAAAACATCTAGCAGACACTCTGCCTCCCTGACCGTTGCCAGCCAAGTCTCTGCAAACAATCCCTACCATCCGTCAAAGCTTGAGGAGGACCCGATTTGCAATAATGATGAAGCGGCAGTCGGTTTGGAGGTACAACGGAAAGAAAAACAGTTAATGGCTGATGCCTCACAGGGGGAGGCAACAAGCACAGGCAAGCCAGCTGAAAGCGAAGCTGGTCAAGCTTCCCCACCATGCCAGATGCCGGAAATGCTCCCAGAAAATGCACCTCCTTTGGGGGAGGTAACGGCAGCTGCCGCAAAGAGTAGCGAAGGAGAGGCAGAGGCGGAAGTTTTGCACTTTGTTGGCAGCAGCTGGACCCATATTCCATGCATTGTACTAGGTTATGACAGCGGGCAACGAAGGTTCGAAGTAAAGCTTCGTGATGGGACAATTAAGACCGTCAGACGCCTTGCCCTTCGTTTTTGCTTCGAACCACCGCATCTTCAACAGCAGCGATTAGAAGCTTGTACAAACAGGCGGCGGCAAGCGGTCCTTCGCCAGCAGCTGCTTAACTCTGTCAATAGTTTGCCATCCTCGGCTTTTGCTCCTCTTCCACAGAATTTTCTCGCTTCTATAGTCAAAGCGGCCACAGCGGTGGGCCGGCTACGGAGTATGTCCTCGCACATGGATACTCTCCGTCCAGCCATCCAGTACCTCAAAGACCGTTTTCTTGAAGGCTCAAAGCTAAGTGCAGTCCTTTACTGCGCGGAGCGTCTTCGCGCATCAGGCAAGCTCGAATCAATTTCGGCCAATTCTTCGTCACAGAAACAGCAGCAAGGCCTGCAGAATCAAGACTTGCGTCAGGAGGAAGCGTTGCAGGGGCCGCCATTGCTGTTGCAAGTTCTGCAACCGATGTTTTCGCCCGCGCTGCCAGCGTTTGGCAGGCTTAATGTCGGTGCTAGTGCAGCTTTCGAAGGGGCAATGCTTGCTCTCCGCAAAAAGCCCCTATTCGCGAATGAAAAAACTTTCAAAGTAGGTAATGAAGCAATGTGTAGCACGTGGCAATGAAACAAGGCTTGATGACTGGCTTAAGGGTTCAACTTTTGAGCATGTAAACGCGGTGAATTTTGTCCTGAATGCGGATTCACAAGAGCCGTTGCACGTTGCCTGCAGCTAAGCTTGCTGTTGGAGGGAACGTTTTGCGACTTGAGAGGGTTGTGTTTTTTTGACCTGCCAAGCCGAAAGCCTCAGCGCGTCAGCTTCGCAAGAATATTCAAAAAATCATCTGCCCTGAAGCTCCCTGAATGGACTGTAAGCCAGCTACTAGAATTCAGCTCTTGCTCTTCACAGCATGCATCCAGCTGTTACTCTATTGAGCTCACCAGAGGTACTGTAACTGACCGGCTACGGAGCATTCGGCTGCAAATAAATTAGTGCCGTTTGGCACTTTTTTATGCATCTGCATGGCGCACCAGCTAGCCTAAAATGTTGGGGCTGGCACCTGTTGGCTTATCTGTAGCACTAGCCTACACTGGGGTTGCACTGGCTGTACCTGCAGGTTCCAGATCCCGAACAATACCTTGTATATCAGCAAGCGCTGGCATTGGATGTTGCTGATGCCCTAAGAGAGCTTGGTAGAGATTCTCTTTGCCACGCGCTCATTACTCTTCATTCGACAGGAGGAGGTACAACGGGAATAGCCGTGGGGGCATCCGCTTCATCTCCTGCTACTCTTAATACGGTGGTAACAGGACTACCTGAAACATTCTTGCGCCGGCAACTTATTAGATTCAATGTAATGTTGCGGAGCAACCTTTTGTCATTTGTGACGGACTCTGCAAACGAGTGGAAGTCCTACATGCTGCGAGCAGCAGTAGACGAGCAACTTGGTCAGCGCTCACACCAAAGTGGTGATGCGACTTTGGCTGCGGGATTTCAGTTCGAAGGGAATGCTTCTTGCCTCCTGCAGTTGAGCATTCTCATCGCCGACGACTCTGCCGTCTTTCATCCATCCCCAGACAAGCAAGCCAAAGCAACACACCTTCCTATAAGCAAGCCAAAGCAACACACTTTCCTTGATTTTGTCCCGCCTATTACATCCCGCTAACAGCAAGTTACGACTTGACGCTCAGCTGCGGTTTTTCATGTTCCTTCAGTGTAGAGGCACTTCTCCGGCAAGCCTTCTTGACCATGGTAGAAGCTGTTTCAACAATCAACAAACTGGGTCAGCTGCTTACTGATCATATCCGTCCCTAGCTACTGCACCTCATGACCCTTGACCTTCTGTTACAGAGTCCTTTCTCGTTGCCGCAGCATACCCTGGTAGCAGGTTGTCAATGAACTGGAATAAAGCACAACTTTCAGTACATGGCATGACGCAACTCCTCGCACATTTAATTATCAGGAACTCCAACTTTGTTCAGAAAGTATGAAAACTTTGCCGGCCTTGAACAATGGCATCTCAAGATTGTCACCGTTTACTGTATGTGCACTGTTGCGCATTATTTATCAGAGGGCGACTTAATGCCGTTTGCACCTTCAGCAGAGGAGCCATTGCTCCCACTATCTCTCGAAGAGCCATTTCTAGCTGCTGCCGAGGAAGCAATGGTGTCCGCAGTGCAGGCTTCTCTTAAGGAGGCAGAAACACTACGCCAGCAGCTTGACGAGGTGGCCGCTACTCTACGCGCCGCTGCTGCACTGCCGATTGATGCAGATGGAAAAGTGAATTTGGCAGAGCTGGGAAAAATACTAGAAAGCTTTCAACAAGCAGAAAGTCGCCTTCGAAAGCTAACGACGAGGGTTGTAGCGAGGATCTTTCTTGTGGATGGAGAAAAAGCTAAGGGAATGCTGCGAACTAGAGTAAATAATCTTAAGGACGAACTGTGTAACCAGGCCTTAGCATGGGTGGAGAACGAAGTAAGCAGCCTCCATAAAGCTTGGGAAGTGGCCTTATCTAAGGCTTCAATGGTCCCAGCTAGCGAACAAGAGCTAGTCGAATTGAAGAGGTACTTGGCTGTGGTCCACCAGGAGACAGCGCCTCTAATTGCGAGAGGCCAAACTCTCACCAATCTCATGTCGCTTCTCGAACAACACTTCGTCTTCACTGCATTGAGGGTCCAAAAGCAAGCTTTTGAACTAGATTGCTGTCCAATGAAACTTAAGATGGCTCTGTGCGAGACAAACGGCATTCTTGACTTAGCGAAAGAGAGGGTAGGCATATTTTGCTCAGTTGGCCGAAAGTTAGGAAAGATGCTCAAGTTTGGCTTTTATGTATCAGAAAAGTGCAGATGCATCGACGAGCATTGCTTCTGTTGCATTGTGGTGTATTAGTTCACGTCATCCTACAAGCGCTACCAGCGGCATCTCGTTACCCATGCATTGCTTCAGCTGCATTGTGGTGTATTGGTTCACATCATCCTACAAGCGCTACCAGCGGCATCTCGTTAACGATTTCGAGCTTTGCAATGCCTTGCCTGATATACGGTTGCCCTGGCATTATGTTGGTGCAGCTAGAAGCAAGAAGGCAAATCAGCGCCCAGCACTTACAAACAGAGTGTGAGGCGCTCCGTGCGGAGTTGGACGCAGCAACGACGATGTTTAAGCACGTGGAAGAGTGTGCTAGTTACAGGCAAACTCTGGAGAAGCTGAGTGAAAGGGTATACGCTGCGAGATCAGAGATTGACAATTTGCGTAAAGCTGAAGCTCTCTTCGGCCTTGAAGCCTCAGAATTTGAGGAGCTTGAGGGCGTTTGTGTTGTTTTCGACCGCCTCAACGAAGTAAGCTGTATAGCTGATTGCTGTAATGTATTTCTTCACCAACTTCTTCGACGCGTCACCACATGTTGCTGACTGGCAGTTCAAGCAGGAGCGATCCCACCTCCCAATTGCTTCGATATCTTACACACTCTGCAACACCTGCCGGTTGGATTCAAGGTCTCAAAACTGACTTGCGGCGTGACGCTGTGATTGTAGCTTTGGACAGCAGCGTTCGACTTTACAAAGAACCGCGAAGAGTGGAAAGCCGCGCCATTAGCTCACCTTGACTGCGCTGATATGGAAGAAAAATTGCAGCAGTGGCGGCAAGCGGTATCATCTTTGAGGCGCATGGCGGGTATCTTCCGTTCTGTCGAGCCGCTTCAGGCATGTGACGAACTGCTGCAGGCTATTGTGGCCTTCCAAAAGATGCTGCCCTTAATGAAAACACTGACGCACCCATCATTCCAAGCAAAGCACTGGCAGGAGCTTGCAACAAGGCTGGAGGTTGACGCTACGGAAGAGAGTGGTGTGTTCTTGTCACTCAACACACTAATTCAAAGAGGCTTGCCAGAAGCTACGCAAGCAATTGAGCTAATTGGCTCTGCCGCCTTCCGAGAGTTCCGCACCAAAGCGTGCTTCCAGAAGATGAGAGGGGCGTGGCGGGCTCTCCGAATGGATCTGGTTACCCTTGGAGATGCGTCCTTGGGCAGAAAAATACTCAAAGGCTTTGACGCTGTACACTCTCTGATCGAGGAACATCAAGCAAGTGTGCAAAGTTTGCAGGCTTCGCAGCTGGTGGGTGGCGTAGAACTGCAAGCACGCGAATGGTTGCGAAAGCTAAGTGATCTTGATACTCTATGCAATCTTTTGGAGGCTTGCCAGGTCTCGTGGGTGTACTTGGTACCCATCTTCGATTACCCTGAAATGCAGCAGCAACTAGCGAAGGAAGCTGACCTACTTAGCTCGGTGGGCAAACTATGGAAGGATGAAGTCATCTCTCGACTTGACGAGAATTCGGGCTTGCTGGATCTGGCCGACCTCGAAGAGCTGCCTCAAAAGCTGCGTTCTGCTTGCATCGAGATGCAATCAGTTGTGAAGGGCTTGAATGAATTTTTAGAAAGAAAACGGCTGGCCTTCCCGCGCTTTTTCTTTTTGTCAAACGAGGAGCTTGTACAGTTGCTGGCTGGTGCCAGTCACGCTGAAGCCCTTGTTCCTCATATTCAGAAGTGCTTTGAGGGCATTTCCTCAATGAAGTATGACCAGGACTCGAATGAGGCCAATATCATTATATCCCACAGGCAGGAAACCCTTCAACTTCTAATGCCAGTTCAACTGGCACATGACGGAAAATCGATCAGTATCGAAGACGTTTTCTCCTCTGTAGGCCGCACACACCGGAGTCAAATAACACTCAGCTCGTTGATGCTGTCAATACCTTTTGCACGCTGAAATCCTATGCCTGCAACGGAACATATTACTGAAAAACATCGCAAATCTGCGTGGCATTTTAATCAAGTCGCAAAATCACAGATGCATGAATGATGAACCAAGAACTCGAAGCTTCCACCGTTTCTCATGTACTAGCAGTCATGATCAAAGGTAAAAGCCATTTCAGTGTGTCTTTTTCAACAGATCGAACGCGAAATGTGCGCGGCGCTTCAACACGCCATGCAGAGAGCCTGGGAAGAATTTCCTGCAGCTCCAACTCGGTTGCTGTGGGCTACAGAACGGTGTGGGTGCTCCCAGGCAGCACTGGCCATAGCACATTGTTGCTGGACCACGCAGGTGGAGGCAGCAATACTGCAGCACCAGTTGCCGCAACTGGTGAAGGACCTGCAACACCAGCTGCAACAGGTTTGCCTACTGTCCCTTCAAAACGGCTTTGCACGGGCTGCGTTGGTTCTTTCAAGTCCACATATAGATGTGCTTCTCTGCATTTATCTGCGTGCTTCTTAGCTAGTTGAGGCGGTCAGAGGACCTCTAAGCCCTGACAGTCGTTCGGTGCTAGCGACTTTGTTGACATTGGACGTGCACTGCCGCGATGTAGCCGAGGAGCTGAGACAGAAGAAGACTAGTCATATGAATCAGTTTGAATGGATTTGCCACCTTCGAAGTTACTGGACCCCTGGTTCACACCATTTAGGCGGCGGAGCTGTGCCTGGTGGCTATTTTGCCGGTGGGAGACGGCTGAATAGAACTGGAGGCCGAGGGACCAGCGGCGGCCTACAGATTTGTATGTTAGAGAGCTCCCTGAACTATGGCTTCGAATTGCTGCGTAGTCCTGACCGTCTAGTAGTAACACCGCTAACAGATCGGTGCTACCGCACTCTCATGACAGCCCTGCATTTCCAGTATGGTGGAGCTCCCGAAGGACCAGCAGGGACAGGAAAGACAGAGACAACTAAAGACCTCGCAAAGGCTGTAGGAAAGCCATGCCTTGTTTTTAATTGTAGCGAGGGCCTAGATGCTACGGCGATGGCTGCCTTGCTAAAGGGGATCGCAGCAAGCGGTGGCTGGTGTTGCTTTGACGAGTTCAACAGGCTGCAACTTGATGTCCTGTCCATCGTTGCACTGCAAATTTCCGCAATTCAACAAGCCATCAGAAGGAATGCCATAACGTTTGTCTTTGAAGATACAGATCTCCAACTTAACCCAACCTGCGCTATTAACATCACAATGAACCCTGGATACGCTGGACGCGCAACGTTGCCCGATACCCTAAAGGTTGGCTGTATTTTATACCCCAGAACAGTGCGATGCAGTACTGCGCTTAGATGGGATGATCTACACTGCTTATCCCTTCAATAGATCAGTTCACGGTTGCTGATTGTGCCCTCATGCGCAAGTTCCCTTTCAATAAGTCAAATTGTGTTGCCTTTGTTCTAGTGAATCTTCTCGTTGAACTAGCAAATCTTGTCATCCTAGAACAATTCAAAATGACGCTTGGTATGGGAAGACTTAACTACAGCTTTGTATCGTATCATTTGCATTAGGCCCTGTTCCGACCCTGCGCTATGATGGTCCCTGATGCCTCCTTAATCGCTGAAGTCGTTCTTTACTGCAGCGGCTTTCAAGATGCCTACAAGCTCTCAAAAAAGGTGAGCAAACGTCTTCATATAATCGTACGCCAGGCAACATAGCTATACGTACCCACATCGCTTCACAGGGGAGCTCGCAGATATACCTGATTGGCCCTAGTTAAAACAACCAAGACACTGGAAAGCTCAAGTCCACAACGCTTGCTGTCGGTGCACGCGCCTAATGCAGATGGTTACATGCCTCGAGCTTGCATCAGAGCAGCTTGCACGGCGAAGCCATTACGACTTCGGAATGCGAGCCGCTGTGGCTGTCCTTAATACTGCAAAGCATCTGTTTCGTCACCAGCCTGAGGCAACGGCAGTACGTGAAGCTTCCCCTGTCGATTGTCACTCTCAAAGTGCAGAAGAGGCAACAAGGCATGAGGCCGTGACGCTCTGCAAGGCGCTTCGCTTAACAAATGTGCCAAAGCTTCATCCTACGGACCAGTTGACCTTCGAGGAAATTTTAAGGGATGTGTTTGACGAAGGGGACCTGGGTGCGGCGGAAATGCAGCAGCATCTGAGGCCGTTCTTGGTTGAAGCAGCAACCCAGCTGCTTCTTGATCCTTCGGAGGAATTTCTCAAGAAATCTTTGCAGGTGCGCTGGGGAGTTGAAGAGCACTGTAACAGTATCATGCAACTTCAGCTGCTCGCAACGATTTTCTTCTCTTTACACTATTCATACGCGATTCCCGCAGTTATTCGTTAGTTGTTCACACACAATTGAATCAAACTAATGTTTCGCCCTCAAACATTCTTGAAAGGACCGGAAGCTTGTGATACTTTGGGTGTATCAGTAGTCGCGTAGGGTTCCATTCACTACTAGATAGTCACCGCACCACAATAAAAGCGCAGCGCCTTATTATTCCTTTGAAATGCTGGTTTCGTTCTTTCTTGATCCGTCGCAGGTCCTTAATACGCTAGACCATCGCCATGGGCTGATGCTTGTTGGTTCTTCGGCCACAGGGAAGACTTCAGCAGTGAAATGCCTTGTGCTGGCTCTTGAACTACAGCAAGCAGCAGCTGCTGCCACAGCAGCGTCAGTAGTATCTCTGAATACCGAATTGCATGAAACTAGCAACGAGAACACCACGCGTGCTGATCGAATTCACGTCTCTACTGCTGAGGTGAACAACCAGGCGAACAGGGACGTCGAAAGAAATCTTAATGACAGCCATCGTGCAACCAGCACATGCATTGCCCGCCGCATATTCCCTAAGGCTCTCCAGGTTGAGGAGTTATACGGCTCCCTTGACACAACAACGCGCGAGTGGAAAGGGGGCGCCCTTGAGCAAGCCGTTAGAGAAGCCTCACTGGAGCAAGATGGCAACATCCGCCGCTGGATTATTTTGGATGGTCCCGTGGACGTGGTAAGATTTTCACACTTCGGCAAGATATTTGGTGGCACCTCACTGACAAGGATCGAGACGCCGTAGTTTTTTGTCGATGGTCAAACCCCACGAGCAACGTAGGTCTGTGCAACGTTCATTGTGCAGAGCCTGAAGCCCACGTAAAAGGGAGCCCACAGTACGTAAAATCTCAGCGTACAAATTTTATGGGTTGCATTGTCACACAGGGCTGGATTGAGAACCTGAATACGGTTCTAGACGACAACAAGAAGCTGTGTCTGAGCAGCGGAGAGGTTGTGCTGCTGTCACCCCAGACGGCCTTGCTATTCGAGGTGACAGACTTGCGCTGCGCTTCCCCTGCAACGGTTTCTCGTTGTGGCATGGTATACATCCATCAGGATGTCGTCCGATGGGAAAGCCTTCTGCAGGCCTGGAGTCTGCACTCGCCTACTGCAAAACTCCTTGGCGGCGCTACTGCAAAAGATGTCAAAGACACTTTGTTTGAGTCCTGCGCCGTGTGCATCGCTTTTCTTTCCATGTGCAGTGGAGGACCCCTCAGAATTTCACCTAACTGGTAAGTTGCTAGTCTCGAGGGTTTGTTGGTGGAATCGTCCAGTTTGAGGCCTACGCTTACGTCACATCCCAGTGGCGCCTGCACTGGTACATGCAATTTATGCAAGGAATGTCGCGTGTATTTATTTTACAACTGTGCGAATTTTGATTCACTTAGGATGGTTTTGAATGTTCTTCGTCTTCTTGACGCCCTTATTGCTCAAATCACCGTGCCAGCACAGGTGATCCTTTTAAAGAGTTGCTACTGGAAAGCAACCGATTTCACACCACTGTTGCGTATTCAGGAAAAATTTACCCGTAGCATCCGATTTGATAGCAATTGTTGCCGCCCACGTGAATTTCAGCACTTCTATTTGGCACCGTGCAACGTTTCCGTTTTCTGGCCGCAACGGTTACGAATAATGTGGTCTGTTGATGATGTGCCTAGCTCTGGACAAACGTGTAGTTTTGCTCGAAATTTATAGTCCGAACCACTATATTCTGCACGCTACCATGCCTGTGAGTGGAGTCGTTGCAGCGAGGAGAAGGGAAGGTGGCTGATCTGCTTGAGCAGTCTTTGGAGAGTGCACTTGTCTTTGCCTTGCTGTGGGGCACTGGTGCCACCTTGTGTGCCTCTGAACGCTCTGCATTTGACGTGGTCTTCCGCAACCTTCATAGCGGGCGCTTCGATATTTTAGAGCAAATGGGGCTTCTGGCTTCCAATCCGCCCTCAAGTCCGGAAACTTCCATCGAAATGCGCCAAGGAGAAACTCAAACAAAAAGGCGCGCACGACGCTTCAATCACCATCTCCCTCCAATGGGGAGTTGTTTTGACGTTTTCTGGGATGTGCAGCAGAAGAAGTGGCACACATGGGCATCTCTGCCCATGCTCCCAGATGTTCGAAAGGGTGCAACCATAACGCCAGCCTCACTTCAACATGCTTTTATAGAGACGCAGGAGACGTCTTTGCTCGAATTTTTTTTAAATCTTGTTGTGATCCACGGAAAGGCGCCATTCCTTTTAGTTGGGGAGGCAGGTGGGGGTAAAAGCAAGTGCATGCTCCAAAAGCTACAACTGATGGCCGCAGACAGCCAGCAGAAGTTTCTCCAACAATTACGTGGCCGGAGTATGCCCTCTGCACAACAGGGAAGAACCATGTTGAAATCGGCTCCTGAAGGTCCATTGGCTACTTCCAGCAACGTCGCAGGTGCGTTTGCATTTCTTGCACTTACCCTCACTGGAGCAGCGACTCCGAACTCTGTGCAGCAGTGGCTAGAAGCAAGGATGGAGAGGTCACACGGCTCCTCTTTGCGGCCCGCTGGTTTCCCAAGTTGCCTTCTTCTGCTAGATGATATACACTTGCCTACAACAGAAGAGTCAGGGGCACAACCAGTAGGCGAGCTCGTACGGCAGCTGCTGGAATGTGGTGGATGGAGCAGAGGAAGCTCATGGCAGTTCTGTTCAGTCGAAGGCTTGACTCTTACGGCTGCTCGCCGCCCTGTGCAACAGCAGCAGCAGTATAATGAGAGGCTTGCTAGGCACTTTTTTCCTCTAATGGGCACACCATATTCTGCAGAGTCCTTAGAAGCCATTTTGCATCAAATTCTGTTGCTCCGCTTTGACAGCTGCGCAGACAGCGTGCTAGAGGGATTAAAAAAAGTTGCGCTGCTAACTGCTAAATTTTATAGACATATCCAGCAGCGGCTTCCCCTCCGGCCCTGTCGCTGGATACAGCAGTGGACTCCAAGGGACTGTTGGAGGGTTGTACAGAGGCTTTCTTCTGTGAATCCTGCGGGACTCCAAACTCAAAACCAACTGCTAAGCTGCTGGGTTCACGAGGTGCGGAGAGTTTTCGAAGACAGAACAGCTAATGCGCCCGACATGGAAGTGCTCGCAGCTACCTTGGCTGATGTTCTAAAAGACACAACAGCCTTCAGCTTAGACGAACTGGATCCCCCAAAGCAAAGGCCTTTGCTCTTCGCCTTTCGCGAACCGGTAGCCGGGTCCACGACGGGAGCAAAATATGGGGCTGCTGTTGCAGATGATGGCCTAATGGGGGCAAGAGTGTACGAGCGTGTCACGCCTGCAGAAGCACACCAGCTTTGCGCAGCTGCCCTTGAGCAGTACTCATTGCTACATCCCAACAAGCCACTGTCCCTGGTGCTCTTTCCTCAAGCCGTCGAGCATGCATTGAGGTGTATGAACACCCTTCTCCAGCCACAAGGCCATACACTACTCCTGGGTGTTGGCGGGTCTGGTCGTCGGTCGTGCGCTCGCCTCGCTGCATTCTTAGCTGGGTTTGGTACAGTGGAGCCGCACGCGTTGTTCCAGTCAGTTGCGATCGGTGAGTGGCAAGAGGAACTGAAGAACACTGTTTTGGCCACCGCGGTTCTGAAAAAGCCTCAGCTGTTACTTGTGCCCGCTGAGCATCTCGCATACGATGAAATCGCTGCACATATTTGCACGCTCCTCCAGCTGAGAGAAGTTCCGGACATTTTCAGTGCCGATGAGAAGGTAAGTGCGAGTGTTGTTTAAGCCGGTGTAATGTAGTTGAGTGGCCAAGAAAATAATGCGTATTCAATAAGACGCACGTCTAAGTCACCTTTTTTTTCTTGCTACACCACATGTTTATTGAAGAAAACGCACGTCTATCCCACTTTTCATCCTGATAGACTGACATTTGCGGAACAATAGGATGCGGGTCACAAGAGCAAATTGATGCAAGGGCCTCACAGAGATCCTGTAGGTTCACGTTTTTCTGCGCTCTCCTTCACCTCTTTGGTTCATGTTCCAGGCAGAGGCTATTAATGCCTTGCGGCTAAAAGCTTCCAATGCGGCACCGTCGAGCGGCGGCAAAGAAAGCACTGAGTTGAGTGATGGAAGCAGTGGGTACTTTCCACTAAAAAATGCGGATCTGTTGGCAGCAGAGTGTCGTCAACGACTCCGGATTTGCGTGTACTGCAGCCCCAGCAACCCCCAGACTCAGGTGCTCTTCAGACGATTTCCTGTTCTCACGGGCTGCTGCACAATAAACTACTTTCGCAGCTGGTCATCTCAGGCTCTCTATTCCGTTGCCGAACAAAAGTTGATGCTGGTATCTGCTGCACTGCGACAGCATGACGGCGCTGTGCCAGCCATGCAAAATACTGTGGAGGACGGCGGCGAAATGGGGTTTTCCTCGTATGTACACCCAAGTGAAAAAATGAGACAGCTTTGCCAGGCATGTTCTGATATTTTTGAGTCAACGAAAAATATTGCAGATTCTTACCGAGAAGAGCAACGAAGATTCTTCTATGTCACTCCGGCCTCTTTTCTTCGCTTTTTAGACGGTTTCTGTTACGTTTTCATGACACGGGCGTCTCAATACCGTCTTCAGCAGCAGCAATACGAGCTTGGCTTGCAAAAGCTTCACGATGTTAGCCTGCAGGTTATGGAAATGCAGCAACAGCTGGAGAAACTTCAACCGGAGCTGGCGAAGGCATCAGCGGAGACGCAACAGCTTATGCAAGTTTTGAGCTCCAAGCGGGAGCATGCTTCGACTACAATGGTAAAGCCAAAGTTGCAAACAATACCGTTTATGCGAAGAGTGCCAAAATATGTCATTTCCATCGAGTACGGTTTATCAGGGCATCTACATTTCATGTCTAGTGGTTCGTGGGCATAAGACGCGTTGTCGGTTATCCTGTTGATACGGTGTCTTGCGCGACAGAGCCTTGTTGAAGCCGAAGAGAGAGACTGCAAGGCTCAAGCTGACGCAGCCGCTTCAGTTGAGCGCGAATGTCAAGACCAACTAGCTGAAGTCATGCCCGCGCTATTGGCAGCAGAAGAGGCCCTTAAGAAGCTAAGCAAAGCTGACATTACAGAACTCAAAAGCATGAAAGCTCCACCTTCAGGAGTAGTGAAGGTGATGGAAGCTCTCTGCAAGCTATTTAGAATACAGCCAATTCTTGTTCAAGTTACCCCGGGACAGCCTCGTCAGCCAGATTTTTGGCAGACAGCAAAGAAACACTTGCTAGGAAATAGTCGCTTTTTGCAGCGCCTGCTAAACTTTGACAGAGATGATATTCCGCCAACCGTTATGGCAGCCATTGCACCCTATGATCAAGATGCGGACTTCGATCCCGATATCGTCAAGAAGGCGTCTGTCGCAGCTACGAGTCTCTGCCTTTGGGTAAAGGCCTTAATTGCGTACGACAGAGCAAACAGTGCGGTAAAGCCTCGCCGCGAAGCTCTTCAGCAGGCTCAGTGCGAGTTGCGGACTGCCGAATTTTTGCTCCAAGACAAGAAGCAAGAGCTGTTGCAACTTGAAACACTAATTGAGCAGCTGTCTCAGCAGTATCAGAAGGCTCTTCAACGCTCGGAAGCACTTCAGCAAGAAGCCCAAACTTGTGAAAGACGCCTTTCAGTGGCTGAGAAGCTCATTGCCAGCCTTGGGGGTGAACGTAACCGTTGGAGTGAAAGCCACGAAGCTTTAAAAGTGACTCCTGCACTCGAAGCGCCTTCGCCACTTTGCACAGGCTCAGTGGCCTTGGAAATAACTATGTAGCTCCACAGCCAAATTCTTGCCAGTGACACATGGCAACAGATAGACAAGAAGTAGAGTAAACAGGTACTGTGGAATTATCGGAGAACAGCTATATAAGGCTTTTGGCCAGACGGGTTGGCCGGAAGAGTGGATGTCGTAAATATAAATTGCGCCCTTCGACTGTCGCAGAGTAAAGTGCCAAGAATTACAGGAGATGCTACTCTAAGTGCCGCATTTATTGAATTTGGCGGCATTTTTCGCCCTTCCTACAGACTACGGTGTCTCACGTCTTGGCAGCAAGCCTTAGAAAAGTTTGGCGTGCAGAGCACGCCTAATTACTCCATGCAGGAAGCGCTGACTAGCCCTCAGGAAGTGCAGCAATGGCTCATGCAAGGGCTGCCCGATGATGAGCTCTCTATAGAAAATGCCGCCATCACCCTCAACGCACAATGTTGCCCTATGCTTATTGATCCTCATCAACAGGCGACGCCTTGGTTGGCTAGCACATTTCCTGATATGAAGGTAAGACGGAATGAATGCAGTCTCTGCAAAATTTCTAGTTTTATTCTGTCTCTTGTATGAACAAGGTAAGTGGCCCGCAGCTCTGTGTTTTTTAACCCAGGTGCTGCGGGCTGAGGAGCCAAATTTGCAGAGGTCCTTGCAGCTCATGCTGCAATGTGGTGCTGTAGTAATTCTGGAATGCTTTTTCGAGGGATTGGATCCTGCATTAAACAGTTTACTGGAGTGGAGAAGACCGCGACAAGCCGCGTCGTCCTCCTTCACATTCCCGACGTCAGAAACTGACATTCCAACATTGGGAGAGGGCCGCTCCTCCGCCGTCGCTCTTGGTAGCGCACTTGTTGAAGTGCATCCGAGCTTCCGCTTGTTATTAAAGACACCACTAAATGCTCCCCATTTCCCGCCAGAGGTTTGCTCGAGGCTTACTCTTATCGATTTCTCCGTGGGTTGCAAAGGTTTGGAGCAGAGGCTACTGCGACTTGCTCTCCAAGCTGCTGCCCCAGATATTCATGCAACTTGTTTACGCCTTGTGCACGAGGGAGCGGAAACGCGCGCGCAACTCGTAGCTGCGGAGCATCGGATGCTTGAAGCACTGAGCAACGCTAAAGTGGGGCTAGCCTTTGATGCGCATCCTGTACTTTGTAGTTTCTGTGGTTTGCAGCGTGTCGCATGAAATTCCTTTTCAGCATGGATCGATGGCATTTGCCAGCTCAAAGGCGCACCGTTGGAAAGGCGGCTTTCAACAGTAGTGTAATGTGCTACATTGAGCCCGACAAGCACTGCCTCGCATCTGCTGCACACTACGGTTTGTTAAGTCGTTTGTTTGAGTGGGTATATGGCTACAGGAGAGCGTCCTAGATGACATGGAGTTACTTAGCACGCTGCGTCATGCGAAGGCTATCTCTGAAAGCTGCAGTGAAAGGCTTCAAGAACAGCAGAGAGCCCAGGCAGCTGCCGACGCAACTCTTTCGCTGTACTCCCCAGTTGCTAAGCGCGCGTCCAGTCTTTTTCAAGTACTGCAGCAGCTCGAAACTGCACACCCAATGTACCTGTTTAGCGTCCAGACCTTCCAACAATGTTTCGTCGATGCTGTCTTGGTGCGGGACACACCATCATTGACAGCCTTAACTAACCGGCATTTCATTAATGAGCGTGGCTGCCAGCACCACTTTGCGAGTTCCGATATAGAATCATTTGCGAGAATCAGTTCACGGTTACTGGGTCCCTGCTTGGCTCTGGGTCATTCAGGAGGTCTTAGGAAAGCCCGATTCTACCAGCAGGCAACAAGATGCTGGCCAGTACACGGCCGATTTAGTTGGTGCAACGCTGAGACGAGTCTATCGCAGCATTCACCCTTGCCTTTTTGAGAGTCACAAGCCGTTACTTCCAGTTCTCTTTGCATTGCAATCTCTTCATCTGAGAGGAGCAGCTACACATGAGGAAATGCAGCAGTTACAAGCTCCAGTGGTGCTGCCAATGGTGGAGAACTGTGAGCCTGAAAGATCCCAAGTTTCCCCTTCTGCTCCGCTGGACGCTGCCGACAGCTCGTGGCTGACACCGAGTTGTCGTGAAAAGCTTCAGGGCCTTCGTCTCCTTGGAGAGCCATTCATATCTCTTGTCTCCTCTGTCCTTAGAGGCAGCAACGACTGGGAAGCTGCTTTATTCGACGAAAACCCTTTGGTTAGCGAATGGCCTGAACGCTGGGGCGAGCGTTTGTCAATGCTGCAGCAGACGCTACTGGTTCAGTGCATAAGGCCCGAATGTCTTAGAAGTTGCTTACAGCAGCTCGCAGACGCTGAA
Organism: Eimeria tenella; assembly: GCF_000499545.2. Lineage (NCBI taxonomy): Eukaryota > Apicomplexa > Conoidasida > Eucoccidiorida > Eimeriidae > Eimeria > Eimeria tenella. The sequence goes on along the minus strand of NW_013543232.1, from coordinate 110,890 downwards.
GTAGGCACAGTTCTGGGGGAAGTTGCCCCACTAGGGCTTGGAGAGGCGCTTGAAGCAGCTGGGCCAAAAGCTCCCCTACTTATTCTACTTTCTTCAGGAGCAGACCCACAAGCAGCGCTTCTTCAGCATGCGGAAGCGATGCACATGCGTAACAAGTTTGTTTCAGTTGCGATGGGAAAGGGACAAGGCCCGAAAGCATCGTCCGGTCAGACGGAAACGCCAGAGAACGCTGTAGCACGTTTTAAAGGTCACATGGGCAGTCACAACAATAACGCATTTCTAATAGCTGCACATGAGGAATTGCGTTTGCTCAGTAGACCTAAGGTGGTGCCTGTCAGCTTTCTTCTTTGCTGGCGTGAAAGCAGATGAGTGTACTGGGCCTGCCGCCTAGGTGATGTGAACCATGGTTGCAGTCATCAGCAGCGGAGCAGAAAGTGGTCAATGGGTACTTCTGCAAAACTGCCATCTCGGACTAGGGTTCCTCAAGCAGCTCAGCGTTATCGTGTCTGACTTGGCAATGCAAAGTCCTCACAAGGAATTCCGGCTGATCCTGACCACTGTCCCTTGCGATGATTTTCCCAGCGCCATCCTTCTTGTGCGCGCTCTCTCCGGCCTTTCCACGCACGCATGCTTGTGTGCGTGCATGCCTAAATACCCACTAACGTGCACACAGCAATGCATAGCGAGAGTGTAGAGTCTGACGTTACCAGAAAGTACTTTTGCTGACACATCAATCAATGCAACTTGGGTGCGACACTGCGGTTGTTTGGTGCTTCTCCTCGTCTCCATTGTTCACAGAGAAGCCTAAAACTTGCATATGAGCCACCTCAAGGCCTGCGCCAGAACTTGATTCGAATTTACACCGAAGCTGCTCCCACTTGGCTCGTACGCCCACCACTTCACATAGAAAGGCTTGATATCCGTAAAAGGATAAACGTCGACCAGTAGCCTACTGAGCAGGTTGCAATTTCAACGCAGATACATCTGTTGTTTTTAATACAAGTTCCTGATCGCTCCATAGGTATTATGCGCCGCTACTCGTTTCTCCAGGATACACATCCAAGAGCAACAACGCTAAGGCCAGTCGTGTATAGGCTATGCTTCCTACACGCGCTTCTCCTTGGTCGTCGTCGTTTTGGCTCGTTGGGCTGGGTTCGTCCCGTGGATTTCTCCTTCAGTGACTTAGCAATATCGCTTGAGCAGCTCCTGGCTTCCGTGCCACCAGACAGTTTGCAGCCATTACCCTGGAGCCTGTTGCAGCACCTTGTTTCCGAAGTCAACTACGGTGGCCGAGTTACAGACGAGTGGGACCGGCAAGTGGCAGTCCTTTTAAAATACGCCATCATACCCCTGTTTGCGTTGCTCAAACTTCTCGCATATGGAAGACGCTGATACACTGCCTAAGAAAAAGCTTCCAGGAAAAATATTAATTCAAGTTGCCCACGGCAGATTTTGCCTCGCTGCTGTTTGTAATGGGTTTTCTACTGCCATCAGGAGACTCCTTTATCACATGTGTAGGGAATGGCTTGCAGAGGACAAAACGGAAACACATTCTCCACAGTCGCCATTTGGGCCTTTCAACGCCCCATCTCCCGGTTGTACGTGTGCCGAGACTCTTGCATACCTCAAATCATTACGCGCCGAGGAGGAGCCAGAGGTTAGGACTTCAGTTTGAGTGTCTACAATGCCAACAGATTTTCGACACATTTCAGCGAGCTCATGCTGTTTCTCCTGGAGATGTCGAAAACAATGTCGTGCAAATGTTATATCCAGCACCCAATTTTAATGAGCTTCCACTCAATAGTTTTCACTCGATCTTCGATTTGTGAACGCAATTGTTGCAGCTTTTTGGGCTGCAAGCAAACGCTTCAATCGCCGTGGCAGCTGCGGAGTCTTCAGCAATGCAACAGCTGCTAATGCGCATACAGCAGCAGCAGGTCGTGACTCCGGAATCTGGCTCGAACAGCTCTTCAGCTGGAAGCAGTAATGATTTCACGGAGCGTGCACGTCTCCTGCTCACTCAGTTACCGCCACCTTTCGACATAAAAGCTGCTGCCGCGTCAAGACCGGAATCTTATGAGAATGCAATGGATGCCGTGTTGCTTCAAGAGCTATCGCGTTACAATACGCTCATTACTATCACGGCAAAACGCTTGCAGATCGTTCAGGTGTAGCCCATAGCACACGGTATAGCACTGTTGAGGGCTGTATTCCGTGGAATGTCCTGCAGCTTGACGTAAGAAAAGGATCGCTGGGAAAGCGATTTTAAGCTTTTTTCTTGTTGCTTGGTTCCACAGGACGCTGCTGAGGGAGCTGTAGAGTACACCCCGGAAGTAGAGGAAATGCATCAGTGCCTAAGGCAAAACCGGGTGCCACAGGCAGTAGCAGCGGCCAGCTATCCCATGGGGTTTGGCCTCGCTGCCTGGATGGCAAATCTAAAGCGCCGCGTAGACTTCATGAAATTATGGCTCCTGGGACAGCCCCCACAGCCTTTCTGGCTTCCTGGCTGTTTCAGCCCCCGGAGCGTATGCACAGCGATGCTACAACACTTTGCGAGGCGAAACAACCTAAAAATTGATGCCGTAGGTTTCAACTTCCATGTTATCGATGAGGGGGACGACACACTGAACGAAGATTCTTCAGCACAAAAGCGTCGAGTTGAAGGGCTAGGCGCAGGGTTTGCACATGACGTATCGGGGCTTTTTCTGCATGGAGCCAGTTGGTCACTGGAAGAAAAAGTGAGGGTGTTGTGTAAAATTCAGACCGATAGAGCTTCACTTTGCACATCAGATTTTCACATGGTTTGCTTTGGCAGCTTCAGTGCCTTGACTGCAAAAATCACCTTTGCGCCGCATTCTACCCTTCCCCTGAAAATTACTTGGGCTGTTTTTTCCGTCAGTTCGGTAGACAGAACTGTGGCTTGCGTCGTGAAGCATCAGCAGAAGCAAGGACAAATGCTCACTACTTTCTGGCAAGGGATACCGCTGCTGCAGTTTTTGCTGAGCCATGCATTTTAGGCGCTTGTTGAACAAGACTACTGGGAGGTTTTCTCTCCACTGCCCCTTTTGAGGCTTGAACCAGTGCCTCTAGCTCTTGTCAAGCACCCCAAACGAGCATATGATTGCCCCCTGTACTGCACATCAAGAAGAAGCGGGTCGCCTGGCGATTCTGGTAAGCAGTTTTTAATTGCTTGATCTGCAACTCTTGGAGAACACGGCTTTGTCGCAGACTGTTTTGAATTTGTTTTGAACCTGGTCCTCCTGGCTATTCTTTCTGCACCAGGTTCTTCAAACTTCATTGTTTCGGCCCCACTTCCAATATTGGAGGAAGATTCAGAAGCAACTTGGGCGAAGAGAGGAGCAGCACTTGTGGCTCAAGTTGACGAATAAATTTACCAGCACGATCCGCCTAAAATACTATAGTACTTTTAAAAATGTACTGCTCTTAGGTCCAGCCAAGATCAGCCAGCCAATATAAGGATATCTTTCCTGCATTCTCACTGCTGAATATGACGTCAGTCTTGTGCAACTTCGTTGCTAAAATTGACGATACAGTTGCTAAATTTCCCTGCTGCCAGCAATAGAAGTTCCCTTCTGCCAGCAATACACGCAGGCTATGTTCAAAGGAGTCATTTCCCGGGGTTGTGTGCCTCCAAATTAATCGATATAGCACCTAAGCATTGAAGGAGGCCGGCACCGCGCGCATTGAATACGTCGAGTGTGTTGAAACGCCCCGAATCGAACGTTTCGCAGTTTCGAAACCTACGACTTTTCTGCTTCTCCCGATAATTTTGAATTGCAAGTGTTCCGGAACTTCAGAGGAATGGCTGACGGACATAGCTAATATAAGAAGGAGAAACCACCAATTTCATGGTATTTTAATGGCGCAGCATCGCCTGGACGTTCTGGCCGAAACTGCAGTAGTTTGCGGCTGAGTGAAGAAGCTTCCCCTCATGTAACTGCGTTGAGCCGTACAAACCTTCGACTGCGCTGGTAATGAGGGGATTAGCGTTCATCGAAAAACGGCTGCATTGCTGACTCGTCCTTGACCAACATCAGTGGGGACTAGTAATCCTCCATATCCAAGTAATCCATGAAATCCGAGGCTACAAAAATTATTATTCAGGGGCATTTTGCTTTATGTACGGGCTGCATATGCTTCAAAATAAGCACAGTGCAGAGGCGAGGCAGATCGAGCTGCGACGGTGTAGTTAAGCGCAACTGTTGGGGTAGTGAACCGCAAACGTACGCTTTTGACCTCAGAGACCCACTAGCAGTAGCATATCTGAAATTGATATATTCAAGCCTCCACGGATTATGGCGATCCCCATTTCGTCAATCTTATTACGGGCGGTAGCAGCGAGAGCGGGACTTTCGATATGGCTTGGCCGATTCGGGCAGCAATACTACGCCCTACAAGCATGAATATAATATTAGATGCACCGCCACGTATCGTCACTTTGTGCTAGTTTTTCACTAGAGGTCCATCTGAGGACAGCCCGCCATTCACATGGCACACCCGGAAGAACGCAACTGTGGCTTGCAACGAAAAAGCCTACGTAGCCACCCTGTACGCCATCGGAATCCTGCGTAGAGACTTATTTCCCTTTTTTTTCACCTGAACAATTAGTAACCATCGAAAGGGGGTACTAAACGCCTAGCTGCATTGGCTCGCCGTCCGATGGTTGTTGGCTCCACGCAAACAGGATCTGCTCGACACAGGCAATTACATGCTCTCATCGGGTCCTTTCCCACTAGAAATTAACGTTATGTGAGTGAACCGTATCAAACATGAGCTGGATGTGCCTAACGAGTACGCTATGGACACCCTTGCGCATTGAGTGCTCTCACATGAAGTGTCGGCAGCAGGGCCAAGACAGCAAGAGACCTGGGTGAAATGCCCTGCGAAGTGATCGCAGTTTGCGCTCTATCGGAGTCCTGTGTAGACTTATATCCCTATTCCCTGCCTGAATCATTAGTGGCCATCCAAAGAGAACACTAAACACTTGCGCTGGCTCACCTGGCGATGGTTGTTGACTTTACACAAACGGGATCTAGTCGATACCGGCAATTACATGCTCTCATCGGCTTCTTTCCGTTTCTAGTTTCAAGTTCTGTCCACCGGCTTCATCCAACATGAGCTGATTGTGCCTAACAAGCACACTGTGGATACCCTGGTACATTGAATGCTTTCACATGAAGTGTCGGCAGCAGCGCCAAGACAGCAAGAGACCTGGATGAAATGCCCCGCGAAGTAATCGCATTTCAGGTTGGCCAATGCGGGAATCAGATAGGCAGTCGACTGTGGGAAATGCTCCTCGAGGAGCATGCTCACTCAGCGCCGAAAATCACGGCCACATTACCTCCCGAGACACTCGCATTTGCTGGAAAGAATGCAAGCACTTTCGACGAGGGGATGTCATCGGTTTTTAGGCTTTGCAGAGACAGGTACTCTGCTGAGAATTTATTTCATACGGTAAAAACAAACGAGTCTTCATTCGCGCAACAGGTGGTTGTACGACTAACTCAGCGCCACACATGCTGCACTATGTTGTGAAACCGACTCAGGAAAAGTGACGTTTGGTCCAGGCGACTTAAGGCAAGAGTATGCAAATGCGCCAATGGGGATTTCAATAACTGCAGTTTCTCAGCACATTGTGTACATGTGGTAGCAGCAATTTTTCTACTTCGTTTGCAAAGCTGCGGCGGCGCTGCGCTGCAATTCGACAATATGTGTAGGCACTGTTATTGGACATGGAAGAAGGTGTCGTACATCGGCTTCTGCGTGGCCCTTTGAGCGCCCTCTTCGATGACACACTCCTCATCACTGATGTTTCCGGCGCTGGAAACAACTGGTGACCTGAAAACACAATAAATCTATGCCCGCTGGAGAGTCTGGCTCAGTCAAAACATTAGAATATTGCTAATAATCTTTTAGGTAATGATGCGAATTGTCACTAGCTTACCTCATGGGTAGACACTCCAACTGGTGCTGCTCGGTAGGGCACATGGTTATCAAGTATATGGGCAACTACATGGCTCATCAATTGCTGATAAAGTTTCTCGGGCTCTGGAAGACTGTGACTCGCCGCAGGTAAGATTTTATAGGTGGTGGCGGCGAGAAAACTACGAAAGTCAGCCATGTGCTGGTTTGGAAGCAGTTGGGGAGTTTGAAGGTAGTACAGCACAAGCCAGCGCCGCCTGTGTTCAATTCCTAGGGAGGCCTAAAGCGAATCCGGAGGTGTTACGAATGTCCTATCTACTGTGCAACACCAGGGTATCTTAAACTGCTGCGAATGCGCCTCCACAGGCATTTTTATTCGTTCACTCTCTTGGTGGGGGTACTGGTTCTGGACTTGGGACTAAATGTCTCGAGAGTAAGCGAGCTCCTCCTGGCTTTGCTGTTGCCTGCTTTTCCAAATGATTACAGGCTTCTATGACGATCAAGGAATCCAGATATCTGTCACTAAGCGGAGTGTTTTCTGCGCAGTGATGGCCGATCTCCATCCACAGCTCGGACGCTTCGCTTGCGTTGTCAGCCCTGGGGATACAGATGATGTAATAACGTCACCGTACAACGCCGCTCTGGCTCTTGAGAAGCTTCATCAGTACGCTACGTGCGTGCTACCTCTCTGCAACGACTCTCTCACGAAAGTACGTAAACTACGTAGCTTGAGGAAGCCCGTTAAGTTGTTCTGTATATATTGTCGGCAGACTATGACTGTACAGTGCAATGCATACATGCACCGTACAGTCAGTGGATTGATTGAAAAGGCTTTGACAATCTGGGGTCGACTGTGCGAATTGTGCTTAGAAGGTCCCACAATTACGGCCTTTTGACGAAGCACAGCCATTTGCACACGCTAACGCGATGGCTTCTCAAATGCTTGCGCACTTGACAAGGTTCGTTATTAACGTCTAGCCTATCTAGCTTATCCTTCAGCATAGACAGACTGATTTCCAGCCGCAGTAGCCTCATGCAAAACGCACGGAGTTAATCCCCAGCAGAATTGGTGAAATGGACAAATTCAAAAAGAGTCTGTGCTACGGTTCTTCTTGTGGGTATTCCTTTAGCTCAGTAAGATTCAGTGGCCCGCTGGACGTGGATCTATTGGATCTTAGTAGCAATCTCGTCCCGTACAGGGGACTACACTTTCTGGTCAGTGCCTTGGCGCCGTTGGAGCAGCAGCCAGGCCAACAATGTCTGCATGGTAGCCTCTCTCAGATTGCAGACAGAGGCAGTCTACCAACAGGGCCTACAAGAAACCAAATAGTTCCGCGCTGCGTAGATATGCTGCTAGACATTCTATCTCCAAGTCACCAGCTGTTGGACATTCGTCCAAAAGCAAGCACGTGAGGCAACCTCTAGAAATGCAGTTTGCTCGTGCATTATTTTATCTGAAGAATATTTAGAAGCTCAGCTCATAGTGATTTTGGTGCACAGACTGCAGACTCTTCTGATTCTTTTATTGCTACTTTGGAGTCGAGTCTTGCTCTCAGGTGCCTAGCCTGGGCAGCTCTGTTCAGGGGCAGTTGCTTGGTTGGTGATATCGTTCAGTATGTTGAAAGGTATGCTGTTCCCCAATACCGCCACAAGCAGAAACCATGTGTGTCACCGTTCGTCGAACGTATTTCGAATCCGTATGCAGTGACGTTGATTTCAGGATGAAGAGGTACCTTCGGTTCCCCTCGTTCTGTAGAGGCTCTATCAGGCTGGGCATATGTGCAACTCCACCACCTGGTTATGTAAGCCTTTACAGTTTGATTTTCTGTCTTGCGACGACAGTAGATGTTTCGATAGCGAGACGCCTGGGTTGTAATGGCGCCACCAATGCAGATTGTCGCAAGCTCTGGGATCCTTTCACGTATTGGTGCCGAGCAGAATTTTCTCGCTCCATCTTTCACCTAATTTTTCCGCAGCAATCTTCCCTCCTAAGCTTATTAAATACATGTGAAATTCGACACCACTTTGAGCGCGTCTTGAGCCGTTTTTCGAAGCTATATTCCAGAAAGGTAATTCTCACGTATGATTTCGTGCGAGGTGCTCATTTCACCGGATAGTGTAGATGGGTGGCTTCCGCTTTTAAAGCATCCTGCTAGCCAGCCAAACTTTGTGCAGGCACATGTGCATCACTACACGCAATTCGTCGAAGAGGAAGCATTTGGCAGCGCAGCTGAGTCGCTTAAGAGTCTTATTGAGGACTATTCATATATAAACTCGCACCTTCTACCGCCACCCGCATTTACTTTACCAAACAGAGACCCCTCACTCATGAGAAATTCAGGAGGCTGCTCTCATCGCAAGGCCTGGCCCTCGGTTGGAGCTTCACAGCCGCTTCCGCACTGATGAATGCTGCAAATACTGCCGCAAAACACCCTCATTTTTCACCCCTGCTTGCCGAGCCACGGTATGCCGGGGCAACGTGTACAACTTTAAGGTGTCTTTAACTTTCGACTTAGACGTCTGGGATATTCAAAACTGTGTAAGAGAGCGACAGCGCCAAGTGCAGCAACTACGTGCAATATGCTCCCGGCGCAGCTACATCTGTAGATTCAACCACAACACCCACGATTTTTATTGATCTCCATAGTTATCAGGTTCACAATGAAGAGGCAAGCCGCGCCAGCTTGCTCGTCCACACTGCTAGATTTGAAACATGTGTCTTGTGCAGTAAGCGAGGTGCTGTTTCTCATGAGCACCACAATTCCGTCTTCTCTTTAAAACTATACAGCACAACTAAGTTGCAGCTATGCGTATCTTCACAGCAGTAGCCGCTGTTTCTAGAGTAGGCTTCGCACTGCAAACTAATGGGAGGAGAGTCGCTTGCCATAGTAGAGAACCCCGGAAACAACGCACACGTATTCAGTCGTCAAAGCAACATACATTTACAGGCATAGTCAACTCACACCGAGAACGGGCGCTTCTCTGTTCCGTTCTCCCCCATTTCAATGGACTAAAGCTGAGTAGGTGTGTACACCACTGGTTTGGATGAACCAAGCGAATTACCTAAGTATGCGAGACACGCAAAGCCTGTACTGTGCTATTGCTTTGCGGGGAATAGCTTTTCAAGCTAAAATTTCGGGGAAAAGACCAGCGGCATCACCAAAGCTGTTGGCACAGATATCTCTTTGGTCGCCATTTTCAGTGACTACACTTTCTAGGTCATCACGCAAGTCAGCAGCTTCTGCAAATGCCGTAATCATGAGTTTCATCTTTGTTTCTGCTCCAGTGTGTGCCTCGCAATAACGAAACTAGCCGCTCACCTTCCATGCTACTGGGACCGCAAAAGCAAAGGCTTGCAGGCAGCGGGCGCCTTTTCAGCCGGGGAAAGAAATAGCTTTTGCAGTTGAGACAACAAGCATTAAAACCTTGTTTTTGGTTTTGAGGAGCCAGCTCGCCAATCACGAAAGCTTCTGTGCCACTAGTGTGTGCGCTTCCACACCCACCCTCCTCCAGTACGGTTGCGGAGCAAGCTTACTGGCACATCCCACAGCGAAGCACGGAAATGCCGTTCTGTTACTAACATTTATTCATGTTTCCATACTGGTCCTCGTAGTGAATTCTGTTAAAAGCCTGTATTCAGGCGAGGGCAGCCACTGGCATACACAAGCTGCTGGCTTGGAACCTGCTCAGCTGCCTCACTACGGAGCAGAGGCTCGAGCAAATCGTCCGAATTGGTTGGGTATTACACGTACCGCCTCATGCACCAGATATATATATCGGAGAAAGCAAAAAGGAGGGGGAAATTTAGTCTCTCGTTATGGCAAGAGGAGCTTGCATGCAACCGCCAGCTCCTGCCTCAAATATGGTCTTTCAGTTGTATCTGTTAGTCAGAGCAGTGTCAAGTTCAGTGTGAATACGTTTTGCAGTGTGTAAGTACTGTCTGAGCGATGTTCTGCTACTACAACCCTGGCGGTGCCAGTGAACTCGCTGCGAAGGAAGCATAGTTTCACCTGCTATTCCAGAGTATCTCAAGCTCCTCTCCCATTAACCGCACCAGACGTTAGTGTTCGCAATCGGGAACGTTAGTAGCTTTCTCTGGGTGCATGCAGTCTGCTGGTTCGATTGTATCACCGCTCCCACCTCTCGTCTTTATGATTATCATGAACACTACCGGCCGCACCATGCTCCCCTACGGGGCGAATCTGCACGCAGTGAACCAGCATTACTTTTGTCTTCAGGTTTGTATGGTGCAAAAAGCTCAGAGCATCTGCTAGTTGACCAGGCAAAAAAGTTCATGGTCGTTTTCTATGCGGAGATGATGCTGCAGCACGCAAGCAGCAGCACTACTAACGTAACCAGGTGTGGGGAGAAATATGAGTTACACCCGGAGCTTCTATCAAATTTAGTTTCAATTTGTTGTGCTGAGCTTCTGTAGTTGGCCGATGGGTAACTGTTTGGTACAATCAAATTTGCACCAAGACAGATGTGCTGAACTTTGTGTGCAAGAGCACGAAAAAAAAGTTGCATCACCAATCAGGAAGCTGCAAGTGAAGCAAAACAATGCGTCTCCTGTAGATTCCAGCATATGTTCTGAGGACTCCAACGATGCAGAAGTACAAACTAGTTAAGAAAATAGGAGCTGGATCTCAGGGAGACTGCCATCTCGCGCAGGACACCACGACGCGTAGGCTTCTAGATCATTTCACACCTCAACATTTTTGATTAATGCCACTTTATGACATTCCAGGCCACCTTTGGTTTGTGCAATTTCATCCAGTAGATGAGCTAATTTTACAATTGACTCAGTCCTCCTATGATAGGCAGATTACAACCCATCCAAAGTACACTTTGAATGGACAGAAAAACACTTAGTCACAGCAGTGTCTCTTTAAAGGGTCAAATTGTTCACGTGCTATTTTGCAGTGCCAAGGTGCTTCCTTTTCTCCGCTCAGGCAAATTTTATGTTATCAAAGAGGTCAACCTTGGGCCTTTGACTTCTCAGGAAAGGCAAGATGCGTGGAATGAAACAAGCATTTTGCGAGACTTACAACCCCACCCTAACATTATACAGTTTGTCGAAGCTCATCTGGACCGAGAAGAGGAGAAGCTGTCAATCGTCATGGAGTATGCAGATTCAGGTGACCTTGCGTCCCAGGTTCTTCGCAGAAAGGAGTTGCTTGCTAGGCAGGAGGCTCGCGTGCGGACTCCTCCTGCACTCCCTAAAGCGCAAGGCAAGAAGTCCAACAGCCTATTCTTCCAAGAGCATGATATCATGCTCATATTTGTTCAGTGCGTGTTTGGGCTACACCATCTACACACAAGCCAGATCATGCACAGGGACATAAAAACTCACAACATACTGTTATTCAGTAACGGACTTGTGAAGCTGGGGGACTTCGGGGTAGCCAAAAGCTTTAGCCATACGAAAATCCGCAGCTCGTTTGTGGGGTCGCCCCTATACATGGCACCCGAATTGCATTCTTCCAACGGATACACATACAAGGCAGATATATGGTCCCTTGGATGTGTCTTGTACGAGCTCTGCTGCCTAAGGCATCCGTACAATGGTAAGAAGTGTCTGCCGAGGCTGGGATAGCTTAGCTACTAGAAAAGCAAAAATTTGTTAATTAGCAAAGAGGACAATCTTGGTCAGTACTGGACTAAAAGGCCGCATGAGCACTCCTGAAGAGAAGCTTTACATGACAGTTTCCCTGGCGGGTCACCAAAACCGGTGTTTGGCGGCTGTGCGTGCAACGTTCAGCAAATAATGTCATCGAGCTTGCCATAAAAGTGACAAATGCTCCCCCACCGACCCGCTTAGATGTTCCGCCGCAGGCGTACGCTGCGGAGATTTTGCACCTTATTAGTTGTATGCTTCAAAAAGACCCATCTCTGCGGCCCAGCACTGTCGAGATAATACGCATGCCCTTTTTTTACAAGTATACGGAGATACTGGCGAGCAGGTTAGATTCTCAATGTGGAAAAAAGGTACTCTCTACTCCTCAGTGCCAAGTAAACACTCCTCCTCCTAGCTTCAGACCGCTTTGAAGTATTATGCGTTCGCATGCGGTCTCTCGAGGTATAAAGTTCTGCACTACCTCAAAGATATCCAAGAACAATTCAAGGAGACCCTGCAAGACCTCCCAACTCCCTCGCTCAGCTTAGAAGTAGATAATCTGCGCACCAAAGTGAGGCAGAGCCTATTCCCCAGCGCGTCGTAGCACAGCATTTTGATAAGGTGAAAAATTACGTCCAAACCGGTACCCCAAAAACGTATGCATGGTGCAGAGAGCCTTGGCGAAGGTGTTTTAGTTTAGTGCTGTTAGCATTACCAGTTTTGCTGTCGGTTTCCCCGAAGCTCTGAACATTTGGTAGATCACCGGGCTGCTTTAATTGTAACCAGAACATCCGCCCTGGTCAAAATTGCTAATGTGCAGAAAAGCGAAAACCTGTTTTTGGCTCATACACGCATGCTCGCAGTGCACAACGTTTAAGCTTGGTCTCGTTACAGAAGAGGAGCTGTTTGGCAGTACTGACGAAACTGCACAGGGCTCTTCACGCGGCAAGGCGTTGGGTGAGAGAGCTAATCAAACCCCGACAACCTGGGCGTATGCAACGGCTAGTGATATCCAAACGGCTCTTTTGCGTTCTGCAGATCTGGATGAACCCTTGCTGCGGAAATTTGGGCCTCGCCCAGTATTGCCATGGCAGAGCATAGTGGCAGCTGAAGCATCAAACAACGAGGAGCTGCAAAGCATTAGAAATAGTTTGACTTTAGAAGGCACACTGAAGCAAACGGAGTCAAAGCACAAACAGAATGCTTCCACTGGCAATCAGGAACTAGATGTCCTGCTAGACGCTTTGCTGCCTCAAAGCAGCCTAGTTGCTGAAGAGCATACAAAAACACAAGAAGAAACGCATATCGGCATCGGAATGCACACCAGCAACAACGCGGGCCTGCTCAGTGAGGATAACAATGGTGTCACTGCGTCAACAACATTAAACGCCGCAAGGTGCCTTGTTCCTAGGGAAGATAAACAATCCCCTGTATCGGCTGAAGGTTGCTTCAGCAAAACTGCAGCGCCAACTGCTACAACAGCTGTTCCACGCTGCTTGGCACCTAAAGAAACAGGCAGTCCCACGGCGCAGCGCCAACATGCAAAAGCTGCTGTTGGTCAGGTCCCCTCAGATAAGTATGCCTTGTCAAAGCGACGAAGACTTTTACAACTTATTTGTTTAAGGGCGGCGCGGCATTCCAGAAGAGGGACGAACCGCAAGTATTGTTTGCCAAGAAAGAACACATCGGCAGTTGACCATCAACCCGGTGTGTGCATAGATGGAAACGAGCATTTGTCAGAATCTCGTTCAAAACGTCAGAAATCCTTCACAGTGCGTTGTTGCTGGCGATCTAGGGCATGACTTTCCCTAGCAGCGTTCTTCATATTCAGCACAATTACCTTGTGCTGCACTCCGTATTAAACTAGGGTTATTTTTCAAAGCCACGTAATCATGTTGATTTCATTCGTATATCCGAGGAGATACCAGATGCCTCTTTAATAAACCGTTCTACGTGGGGCTTTAAAGCACAGCTTAACTGGACTCCGCGTAAGAACGGAGCTAGATTAGGACTTCGAAGTGGTTGGTTTTGTACGGATGGTTGATGATAGCCTGAGTGGGTTGTCTGAACGGTGGATGCCCATCCGTGCACAGATACATTACCCAACGTGTGAATTGGCTTCATGTAAAGGATGAATTACTAGGAAACTGGCAACGGTACTGATCAAATTGCACGTTTCTTGTTCCTTGATGTCACGCCAAGCATTTGGTGCCCTCTTTCCAAAGGCACCCTGGAGCAAGCCGTGGCTGATTCTACTGAACATGTGGCATACGCTCAACGCACATTGGCCAACGCCTCAGAAGCAGTGACGTCGCTTCCGCATAGCTTATACCACAGGCTTGGTGCTGGCCATGTCATGAAACAATACAACTCATATTAGAGGCTCAGTGGCTCAGTAGCAAGTTCAGGAAATCGCACCAGTTGAAACCCTAGTTCAGGCCATTCGAAATACATGCAAAGGCGACAAGCAGTCGTCCTCTCGGAATCCGTAGACTTCTAGGAGAATCAATCCCTGATGGTTGCCTCAGAATGATTTTGGTCTGTAGGTTGCAGGGGTGGGGTGCCAGAGCAGGATCTTGACTGGCCACGGGGCTCAGTTGGCCTTTTCTGCTCACTGGTATGAGAGGCTCCATGCTCACGTGACTCTGAATGGCGTTGGGCACGCGGCGATCCCGACCGTGAGCGCGAATTTGGACGCGTGTGCGACTCATGAATATCCCCCGAGTCAGCTGTGCCTCCTTTATCACTACGCACCGACAGGCACTGTTCCGCGTCAGAGTGTGCATTCGACTGAGACGCTGCTGGAGATCTGGAACGACTCCTTCGGCGTCTGGATGATGATTCATGCTCAGCATACGACGACACGTGTCTCGGGGACCGCGATCGATTTCTTCTCACAGAGTTGCTGCGGCTTCGCCTGAACATATTGCGTGCTCACAACACTAGAAAAAAAATACAAGAAAAGAATTACTTTGCGTTGAGCAAAAAAGTCCACGCTATGCGCTCTGTGGGGGAAAAAGCAGGGTCATGTAGCCACAGTCTGATATGTCGAATGCGTCTGATGTTTGTCGAATGCAACTCTGCACGTGCTTACCGGCCACCACGCTCGTATCCATCTTCCCCAGTAGATCCCTGGAAAGCACACAGTCATATCCTCTCCAAACAAAATTGTTGCCATTGTTACGGAATGAGTATCTGCCACGGCCAAACCTCCCTAGCAAATCAGTAGGATGCATCGATCAAAGTGCTAGCAGTATCTTACGTAATCACGCTCGACGCGGATTTGCGCACGGTGGAAAATGTTGCAGAATTCGCTTCTGTCCAAACGCTTTATAGCGTACTCCATTTCTTCTCGAGTAGGATACTCCACAATACCTACCTGGGCAGCGCATAGAACACTGGCATCTCAACAATTATGTTGCCTCATGTATAGCATCTAAGCAGAAGTTCCAACACCCAAATTGCCACAACCCAACAGCCAAGATGCAATGTGTAGCGAGAAGACACAATGCCCCAGCGCTGCAAAAACCACTTGATAAAACGATCTTCGTTGCCGCGAAAACGCTAACACATTGTCAGCCCAAACCCTCCTGAAGAACGAAAATCCAGACCGAAATCTAGAGTTGGAGGTCCAAGGGCCCGAGTCGAGAGCTCTTGGGTCAGCATACGGACCCTGGCAACTCAAATCCCCACAGCCATTTGCGCCAAGCTTCCCAACAGCACGGTCAGTCCAGAACAACTCCAAATAAGTTACCCTGAACCCTACACCCCCACATACTGGATGCGCCTGCAGCTTCCCCCTGCTGTACGCAATTGCTACTGAAGCGCTTCTGCCAACTTCCATACTCAGCCGCTCAATACCAGGTCCCCAAATCACCATAAGCAGCTCCAACGAAAGTTACCTTCGTACTCAGCACGGTAAAGCATGTCAGAGCTCCAGAGCTCTTACAGCACGGTGAAGCACGTCAGAGCTTTAGAGCTCTTATGACACGTGCCACGCAACGCAGCGCCTAATGAGATATACCGAGTGGCCTTGCGGGCAATAAGTGATTTTGGCATGCACGGCAAGGAAATTACCTCCAGTCTCACCCTGCTATGCACGGCAAGCTAATGACTCCAGCCTCACCCTATTTTCAACGCTTGCAAAACCAACATCTCCAGCCTTGCGCATATGGTCTTTGAGGTCCTGCCAGCTGGCGGTCGGCGGGAGGCCAAGTACACGAACTCGGAATGCCGAACTGTAGAGCAAGGGCAACGCGTCTGAAAGAATTCTGAAATTTCTCATTGTGCGTTATGTCTGTCACCACTTTCTTAAAAAAAAGCACAGCACTACGCAGCTCTTCCAGCCAATGCTCACTGTAGGCATAATACTGAGCTCGTTGCATTAACAGTGTGGACGGGCTTTTATGATGCCTCGTCATCGTCAGCTGTCCCTGATCAGAAATTTGCTCTGCCCTAAAGAATGCACGGATAACCTATGCTGCATTTTGTCTTCAAATCAAGACTGCAAAGCTTCAGAAATGACGTACCGTCTTGGAGGTCCATAAGACCCGCCATCGCCACCTCCACGGCCACCGCGCCGCTCCCCTCCGCGTTCAACGCGTAGGCACATATCGCCATAGCGCATGCCATCCCTCCTTTCTATCGCATCCTCCACCGAGCTGATCAACACATAAAAGCACCTGCAGCTCCAAATTCTCAGCAATGCCAAGGCAACAGGTTAGTTCGCAACCTACACAGCCGGCAAACCGTACAAGGAATGTTATCTTCGGGGTTGACGCTCACTATTTGTCATCAAAAACGACGAAAGCGAAAGATGTATCGTGCTTCCGGCTTCTTTTTACCTCGATTTCGCGAATTCGCCCAAACTGCGCAATGATTTCGCATGATATATATATATGACAAGTGGGAAGAAGTCAGCACTCACTGCGGCAAAATCCAAGTCATCCTGCCTCTCCACCCTAGCTAGAAAAAAAGATACATGCAGCCCACCTTGTAGAATAGGTCGTCGACTTCGCGTTCGGTGACGTCATACGGTAAATTGCCTACGTAGAGGCGTTCACCCGACCAGTGTTGTCTGCTCATTGTACGGCAAATGGACCTTCAAGAGAACGAGAAGCACCCAATAAGACACCTGACATGAAGAATAGGCACGTCACAACTCCTCTGTACACTCCCCTACGGTGCCTTAGAAGGGAACGCGGCCAAGTAGACACCAGCCCTGTGCGCACGGGGAGTGCTGCAGTTTGCCAATCACGAAGATGCTCATGTATCTGTGGCTGATTTATGGATAATAACTCCTAAAAACAACATACAGAGGGACGAGCTGTGGCGCACCTAACTTTAATGCAAGCAGCCTACAGCTCGCGGCGTATTCCGGCGAGAAGTTGACATAGACAAGCGGGTGGGTGATGCTTGCAAACAACGCGCTAACCACAAACCACAAGATGTGGGGTGTGGGCTTCTAGACAAATCAGATTTTGAGGTAAGAGAAAGACTTGGAATGTCCACTGAGAAGCGTACAACTCTGAGCTTCCCGGGGCCACTGCAGCCCCGTAGAGGATGGGTGGGCCACAAACCACGAGTGGGAGCCTTACAGTGTTTTAATTAAAGCTCCGTCACACCAGCATAATTCCTTCCTGGGATTGATTTTTTTCCGTCAAATGGGCACATGTCAATGCAACTGCAGACACATTCCCTGGTGTGCGCATGCCAATGAAGGCGCCGCAATAGGGTCACCAAAATGGAACAACTCAATCCCTAGCAAAACTGTTGTAGAATGGTTCCTCTATTCAAGCAAATGTTATGCATTGATAATAATGGAAAGCTTGCAGGGAAAGCTCTTTACAATGATCCTCGCAGGTCAGTTTGGCCGCAGAAACTGCCTGCTGCACTGTGATGCCGGCCACCGCAGACGGGAATACTCGCTATATTTGGCAAATCACTCCGCAATGTGTGACGAGGATAAGTATGTAAAGCTTTTTGTGTACCCTTTTGCTGGAATTATTGCGTGATTTGTCCCTGGCGGAGCTGCAGAACGATGCTGCAGCCATAGCTCGTTCAGGGGCAGAGCTGAACGAGGCCTACGCTGTCATCGCAGTCAAATATCCTAGATATTCGCCTGAACAACAAACGCATAACCAGGTGCCTAAGAGGGTACTGGGGTTTCACAGCTTTGCATTGGTCTACCAGTACAGCATCGCACCGCGTCCGTCGTACTGCTAAAAGGCCCGGAAGGAGTCAGTGACTAGCCCAACATGGAAGCAGCAACAAGACGCAACAACTAGCTTTTACAAGAGGGACACGTTGTTGTTCTTGCTGCGAGGAAAATGCTACTCGTGATTTGACGAACTGATATGGTAGCAGGCAGCGTCACAGTTGAAGGTACCAGAGCCTACATGGCTAACAGGAGAGTAGGCGTCGACTAACAAGCAAACTGCTCTCAGGAGTGCACCACTGTGAAATTATGAGGCTTTTATAGGCATATAAAGATCAATGACTGTTTCGCTCCGCAAAATCATTGCTACACTAGCAGCCGTTGTCAGCACAGCAGCTTGTGCCCCATGAGTGTTGCCGTAACTTCCAGTGACAAACGAACACTGCCTCGCAACTCTGAGGTCCAGCGCAAACATGTTACTGAAGCACACACGTTGTATCCTAGCTAGTATGCAGTATTCTTACACCTACTAAAGCTTCATCTCCTGCATCTCTGTGCCAAATACTGACAGAAACGTTCTCTGGCTATCTTAAGTCGAGTACTCCCACTTCAAGACGTGCAAAGTTTCCACAACTTTTCGGTCTCTGCGAACTGTAAACCTGAGAGCTATGTAAAACGAAAAATTTTGCTGCATGACACTTCTGAGCATGTAGCACTTGCGAGTAGCTTTCGGGTCCACGCTGGAGAAAAGAGCGGTAATATCAGCTGCGGCGTGCCTTGTGACCCCAATGTGGGCTCCTTTTGTGGTTTTAAATGTGGCATGCGCTTGGACACTCATTGTATTACCCAAAGCAGCTCAATAGTTGGCATTTTTCACCCTTGCCAGCATGAAATACCCAGTAAAAATACGACTCAGAGTTGTCCGACAAGCTGGGGCGATCCCAGATATTCGTACCCCAATACTTTAAGTTCTGCATTTGCTGGAAGTGGAGAGCTGCGAATTCAAGAAGTTGCCCTCACTTGTGTGTAAGTGAGCAGTGCGATCATACAATAGTTTGTCAAAGTTTGACTGCATTGTTTCATTAAAAAGTAATTTTTGCCCTTGGCCAATTCGCGGCGAAACGTCCTACAGCTTTGCACACAAACTCTGATTCCACTAGTGCGAAGAATTGCTTCTACGCACAATGACTGGATGATTTCCTTTCCTTTGATCCGAATCGAAGGTGCCTCGGGCAAGAGAGCTGAAACAACTCCAAGACCAAGTACCTTTAAAGTTCACCGTGCTCGTGGCCTGAGCGTCTTGTTCCTCCAAAACAGTAAACGTTAGGCAATTAGGGGGAAAAGAAAGGGAGCAGCAGTAACTGAAATTTGTTCTACGTTTGTGCCGTACCACATTCGCATAGTGATGGCATACAGCTGAAAGAGTGAGGCTTTTAAATGACCGTGCCACTAGGCAAAAGCAATATTTATTACATATGTATATGGACCGGTTAATTTGACCGGTTCTTCGCCATGAACTGTTGGACAGTACGCACAAGGTCAACTCTAATAATACTGATGTCGTGCTTTTGCTGCTGCTTCTGATTGATGGCCAAGAAGCACGATTCAGAATGTCCAAAAATTTGCACAGTTTGAATTAGGTAGAATGAGGTTCAATTGAAGATTTGAGATGGAGCACTCTCTGCTTCACTGCTCCAGAGCGAATACTTTCTCTTTTGCATTGTCTCCTGAGGTATGTCTGAAATCAGAGGACGTCATGCATCCTTCAGTGTCACGTCTAGAAGAAATATTCATGAGCATTCCAAATAGTATAAATCAGTCATTATAACGGAGAACTTGTGTTTAAAAGCTACTATACTTTGAATTTCCCTTGAGCCCCTACTCTCTTAGGTGACCTCACAACCCCGGCATTGTTCGCGTCTGAAAAACCACAGGCCAAGCCCACACATTATTAAATTACGTTTAAAAGCGTTTTCTTCAAGTTAAATAAACCTATGCAATATGCTGATGTTTAAAGGGTTCCGACTTTTCGTCAAGGAAGCAGGCACCTTCAGTAGCAGCTCTAGGCCTCATCAGACAAGTACTGAAGAAGAGGCGTGAGAAAGAACTAGGAATCAGTTGTGAAAAAATAGAATACGACTAAATTTACAGTGTTTCCATGACTGTTCAGGGGATTCGGACGGACGTGCTTGGTGTCTGCCTGTACTCTTGCTAGTGGAGTGTAGCCCTGGTTTGGGCCGCCCGTTGTGCTGTTCCCCACAGCAGTAATGGCTCCAGCTCCTAGTAATGCAAACTATGACAATTATTTAAGCGTGAGTTAGTAGGTAGCTTGATTGATGGAACCAGTAGAGAGGAGTAGAGTACTTGAAAGCCGCAGAAAACACAGGCATTCAAAGTCCCAGGCAAAGATAGCCTTGAGAGCAGAGGCATAAGCTTCTGTTTCATGGTGGCGCAGGTCTTTCTGGATCTTACCCAAGCCACGTTTCACCTACGTTAGGTTGGTAGCAGCGGACTCTTAGCGAACCACTGTCAGAAGTGACAACAGGAACGAAGTTTGTGGACTATGGAGCACATGGCAAACGACGCCTACTCCTCTGACAGCAGAGGGACACAAATAACTCCAAATGAACGACAGATTGAAGGAGATGCTTCTGAGCCAGGTGCTACAGAAGAAGGCAACGCTCCGGACACTGATAATCATGAGAACGAGACTGACATGCTTGTGCGTCGAATTTCGAGTCTTCCGCCCATGCCACAGTCGCGCAACTCAGCAGCAGCTCCTGCCGCTGCACATGGAGGCCACCAACAAATGCAACGGCAACAAGAGGAAGACAACGACTCAGGAGATGTAGAGCAGAGGCGTGCAATGGAATTGCTCCGGTCTGTCGATGAAGATGGCGACAACGGAGGGCAAGTCATTGTGTGCTCGGCCCCTGGTGAAAACAGAGACCTCACGCCCCTTGCTGCTGGCTCAGCAAATGCTTTAGGGGGTGCTGGTGCTCAACAGTACCTAACCTACGGGGGCCTTGGTTCCATGGATGAAACTTCATCGCAGCCAGCACAAAGGAGTGCAGGCTCCTCAACAGAAGCGGCTGCAGACACAGCGCCAGCTGATGCTGTGGCAAACATTCCTGCAGACGATTCTTATATAGCTCAGCTAACCATGAGAGCACTTGAACACGAGCGCGAAGATGTGCTGAAGGTGAAGAACACCGGGAGGGGCAACAACAATCGTAGCTTTAGCACTGAAGCATAAACCGTAGCACCTCAGATCAGCAGCTCATCTGCCCTTTGCCTCCATTTTATTGAGTCACATCCATGATTCCGGGGCTAGCAGCTGTTTTCACGTATCTACCAGCCCAGAAGCTCTTCAGTTTGCTCCACAGGAGTTGGAGGCCTACCCAGAGTTGGAGTTTCTGCGACGCGAATACGAAAAGCTTCACCAGGCACTCAAAACTTCCCAAAAAAATGAGCTAGAGCTTAAGGCCAAGTACGCTGTGCAAAGCCTTTCTGGGGTCACTGGAAGATATTGGCTGTGGTATCGGGCCCAATCTGCTAGTTACTGCGGCTCCCTTGTGAAGAGCGCTACGCTTTTCGTCTTAAAGGCTTGTCTGGGCTATACATCCACAGGTGCATGGAGATGAGCAGCGCTCTGGCGGCAAATGCGGCACAAGTTCATGCAGCACTCAAGGAATCCAGTAGCGAAGAGGAGACCATCAAGCGATTAAAGCGGGTCAGTGCAGCTCCAGAGCTGCACTGTGAGCGCCAGCATCCGTTGTGATCCCAAATTCACAAACAGCGCAACTAACCATGTGGAAAAAACACGAATCGCATTTTGACTGCATTGCGTGACCCTGTAGGACTTAAGCGCTTCTTTGATAGAGGTAGCCAATGGGAAGGCTCGAGAGGCAGCAGAGACCAAAGCAGCAAATCAGCTCCGAGCTCAAATTGAAGAATTGTACAAGTGAGCTTCAGTCCAGGGCATGACAGCTACACTGTGATGCCCAAATACGTTTTGAGGTAATACTGGATGCGTGATGGGTTCAGGAGGATTAACGAAGAAGAACGGCATTCTTTGCAACAAAATGCCCGCCTGAACGAATTACTACAAGAACGAGACAAATTGCAATCAAGTGCGCAAATGCTTTAAATATCAGTTTTTTGCTGCATGGCAAGGAAGATGTCACATGAGGTCCACAGTTTTCAGGTAGAACATGTAGAGCTCTTCGCTGATAAATACACTCTCACGCGTTGTTGAACGTTTCACTGGCGCTTCCGCATTTCCGCAGTGACTGACAGGCTCACGTCCACCAGCGAGTCTCTAACAAGAGACAACTTTGAAGCTATGAAGACTATTAAGGACCTAGAATCCAAGTTATCTAAAGGCAAGTCCCACAGTACCAGCAGATTAATGGGACTATGGCAACAAACGTTTTACCAGACAACATTAACATTTTAGAACATATATACGCCCCTGCTGAGTGAGTAAAAGCTGCCTTACGTGGGAGGCCAAAATCAATAGTGATTTGGTACTTCCACCGACAGCATCGAGAGACGTCCGTTCTTTCCTGTTTATTGCTGGTTCATGCAGTGGGACATTTACCTATTTTTGTCACAATGTTTATTGTTCAGCGGTGGACAAATCACTCTTCTTTTATAGGTGTTGCTAGGTGTTCTGGTATATCGGAGTGATAGTGCTGCTTTGGACTCCACAAAGCACTCTCCGTTGATAATGAATCTCCTCAGGTCTTCAGGACCTTTACACTACGCAGGAACAATTGCAGGACCGGCGTGCTGCAGCTGAAGAGGAGGCAAAAAAGCGGGAACGCCTAGAAAGGCAGCTCAAACAGAACAAGTCAGATTACACAAAAGTAGCGCGGAAAGGGAAAGTAGCTGCAAAACATCATGGACGTGTCCACTCAAGTCTAAGAACCTAAAATGCCCACAAGAGCGAGCCAGCATGAAACACAATATTCTATTGTTAGGTTAACGCATGACTCGGCAAACAAACTCGTCCTACTTGCTTGTGGTCAGTCGATTGCAGAGCGCACTTTGAACAACAGCAGCAAGAAATTGTAAAGAAACAAGCAGAGCTGGCACAGTCAGAGGAGCAAGTAAGACCATTCTCAAAATCACGAATGGCATTACCACCGCACCACACACAAAGTGATCAAGTAAAAGCCATTACGAATGCGTTTGATGGCTTCTAAACTCCTCTTACATGCGAGGCTTTTGTTCATTTAGATCGCTGCCCTGCAACAGCAGCTGTCCGTGACACAGCAGCAAGTCCAGCAAGAGGTGCAAGAATCACAGGAAATTCAGAGGCGCATTGCCGTAAGTATAGGCCGCCTGCGCACATCCTCCAGAAGCGTTCAAACATTCTCGCATTGACGCAATTTGAAAATCATCACGTACTTCCGTGGGTGTGCAGCAAACAGAACTTCGTCTAAATGACCAGATCTACAAGAATAGCCGTCTCAAGGCAGCAAACGAGTGCGAATTATTCGGATGGCATTTGTATTCTGGTTTTCTCTCCTTGGGGCGCGCTTGTATAACTCTGCAAGGGCAGCTGATGGTGTCAAGCGTCACGTTTGCCCTCCTGCGGAACTGCCCACAAGCATGATATGCTGCGTCACCTGGACTCTTGTTGCCTACTTGTTTGTGGGGCTTCAGGGAAAGAGAAGCGGAGCTGAGGGCAAAGCAGGAAGAGCTCGAGCGCATGAGATCGGAAAAGGTGAGCAGCATCGACTCTGAACTGAAGTGTTGGACTCAGAAACTTCGGCTCATGGGGCTTCTGCACAGTTGAATCACTGCTTTGCTCGCTGTTACCTGCTGGTATTTTTATACCACACCATAAACACACGAAAACAGCTCCCTGCAATTTAGAGATTCCTGGATGCAGGATCGAGTGATCAAGCTTCACGAACTTCTGAAGAAGAAGATGCAGGTCCTTGAGGCGGACAAACGCACTTTAGATGAGCAGGCGACCGGTAACTCTTGTCAAGCGGTCCCTCTTTTGTTTAGTTAGTTTTGCCACTTCCGCCCGCTACGTACAACAAGCCGGCGCATCGTATCATACATTCACCACAAAGGCACTTAAACAGAGCAGCTTTTCCGTGGCAGTGTGTTAAAATTTCACAGCGTTGAGGCTAGAAACATCCGCTTCAGAAAAAGAAATGGACACACTAAAGCAGCAGGTACCATGAACAAAAGCTTTCCCCTGCGTAATGGTGGCATAACAAAGCAAAGAATAGGCAGCATATGTACCCATCTGCCACCATCTTCCCGCCTTGTCGACGCTCTACTTCTTATTCGCTAAAGTTAACTTGTTTTCTGATGTTTTGACCAAAATTCCCCTTTTGGTTGAGTGGAACGCAGGCAGAGAATGACAAGCGCCAAATCGAATCCCTGTTGCGCGAGAGGTGACCTGCTGTTGAATTATAATTGTGCTTGTAGCGACGCCGCTTGTGGATGAAAGCAATCCTTCACAACAGCGCTAGGTCCACCACTACGCGCTACCTGTTGTTGATAAGTATGTCTTGCGCAAAGGGATTTGTTGTCTAAGAACCTTCTTAATGCGGACGCGACTGTGAAGAAGCATGCAGACCTGGCCAAGCAGCAACTCACCCACTGCGAGCACCTTGAGAAAGAAGTTGAAGGGTATGTTCATCTTTGTTAAGGACTGTTTCCTTTTGCAAATAACCGTCTTTAGGCGCAGGTGGTCACCGCTCCGTGGCCGGCGTTTGCGAAGTTTACCCTGGAGCAAATATGTTCAAATATCATTAGAACATATTTCTTGTTCAATAGGTTTCGACGGGAATGCCAGCAATTACAGCAAAAAGTAGAAACACTTGAAGCGGAAAGGGATCGCTATGGACACACTCTCAACAGGAGCAATCAAAAGTCGGGCCTCACCAGAATTTATGCCACAGTTATCTGTTGCGGAATTTGCGAGGAAGTGTTCGATAAGCGTTCCCCTTAAACGTTAATGGTGACGAATCTAAATTCAAAGTCCTCGATTGTACTTTTACTGGCGGAGGTGCTAAGCACACTACTGTGTTTTGGACCGCCCCTGCACACAGCACACCAAAGCTCTCCCAAACAAATTAACGTATTTTTATCCCTCGAGGCTTCTCTGCTGTTTGAATTCAGGTACTTAGAAAGTCTAGAGCAGCTTAAAAGTGAGGAACTGCGAGTGGCTGAGCTGCAACGATCCATTGGAGAACAACATGCAAAACTTGCTGCACAGAAGACATTGTATGAGGCTGTGCGTTCCGATAGAAACCTTTTCTCAAGAAATCTTATAGCCAGTCTCGACGAAATGACAGAGCTAAAACAGTAAGCGGCGCATACCTAAGATAAATGCGCGTGTTTTATTTTCTGTCCCATTCACGTCGATGGAGGCAAACATTGCCTAATATAGACTTCATGAGGTGCTTGCCCGAGGGCACGTTTTTAGGGGTTTGCGTTACAAGTGGTGTTAACCGACATGTACGTGGAACAATCATGCACGTTTGGTCGTGTTTCTGATGCCTTGCTGCAGTAAGTTTAAGCTCATGTTTCAGCAAGTGGGCCAACTAAAGGAAGAAATAAAGGGGAAAGATGCAGGGTTGCTAAAGCAGCATTTCGAACATAGAAGAATAACGTCAGAAAATGAAAAGCTGAAGGAGGACCTGGGCAAGGCTGAGAAGAAACTTGGCTCTCTTGAGCAAATCATTGCGTCACAAAAGCAAGTTCAATGAAAAATGAACTGCAGAGCTGACCACCGGCGAGCCACTCATTATCAAACCTAAAGTATAAAAGCTAAAAGGTTTGTTTTGTTGTTTCTGAACTACAATTGAATCACTTGCAGGGCACTGAGCACTGGTGTGTGCAGACGTGAAATTAAGAAGCTTGAAGAGACAATGCAAGAGGCCACGGCTGAGAAGGCAAACCAGGCAAAGGAGTTCTCAGCGGTATGGCAAATTATCCAGGGAAAGAAGAAGCTCTCTTGAACATTATTGCCTCCCCTCTGACAGTGGTTTTAGGCGTTTCTTCACTGTTACACTGTGCAAGATGGCTTTCGCAGATATTGGCGGAAAGGGATATGCTGGGAAATCAACTGCTTAAGAGAAATCAAGAGTTGGCTCTCCTATATGAAAAGGTGAAAATCCAAGAATCCACGCTGGCAAAAGGTGAAGCTCAGTACAAGGTATGTTGTGCCGCTCACTAATCTAGAAGGTGAGAAGGCTGGTTTTCACAACAACGGGCTGGACTTAAATAACGACATTTTTCCTTACTGTATTTTTTGCGAGGCTGCACACTCTATTCTACTAAAAGTTCTATTCGCCAGACCTGGCATTCAGTTCCAGTACCCGAGATTTTGGTGTTTTCATTCAGGAGAGACTCAAAGAGATAAAGGACTGGAGCCGACAGTGTTTGGCGTTCAGACGGGAACTTCGCAACCTTGAAGGAGGCGTGGCTGAAATGGAAGCACTCAAGCGGGAAATCTTACAGCTGCAGAAGGAATTACTGCAAGGCAAGTGCTAACCACCTGAAAGCGTCCACGTTCAGCTGTGCGTGTGTAAGCATGTCCTAGATGTCGCGATGCACTTCGCTCTACTGCCGAATAACTTCCCCAAGCGCAATAAGCCAAACTGCACAGTAGAAACACAGAACACAGCATATTTATTTGGCTTGTGCTGCTCTTTTGGGACTATGTTGTGCGCAGAGAGGACAAAGGTCAGGGCTTTAACTGAAGCGCTGGCAACGCCCATGAACGTACACAGGTGGAGACGGCTTGAAGGGACTGACCCAGCCAAGATGGAACTGGTGAAGAAGATTCAGTCTTTGCAGAAACGACTGATCGCCAAGACTGAGGAGGTATATGGACAGACACTTTGAAGCAAGGGCACAGAACTGTCGGTTAATCTTGGCGTATTTTAATATCCAGTACTTCTAATGCAAAACTGTACGCCGGCTCAGGTTATTGAAAGGGATCTGCAGATACAAGAGAGGGAAAAGCTCTTCGTGCAACTCAAGGTATGCTTAGAACTGGCAGACGACTGCAGTACAGGACTAGAGCAAAAGCCATCAAGCGATTTCGTGTGGCTCTCTTAGTTCAGGGGGCATGTGCTGTGCTGCTTTCTATTTTGAATCAGACGGCGCTCAACAAGCAACCTGGAGTTGAGGTTTTCGCTCAAATGCAGACTCTACAAGCGGTATGAATCTTCAAGTAGCTGCCTTTAGATACGGCAATTCAAACTTTCATCGTCATTTGTCCGCGTTGCTCTGGCTGACCCCCAGGATGTTCGCACCAAAACCAAACAGCTCCGCGCCGCCGTTTCAGAGTTGCAAGTTCTTCATAAGGAGGCAAGAAAACTACGTACTTTTCGACTAGGACGTCACAGACACCTTTTAGATGTCTAGGGGACGAATTAGTCTCAGAGCCAGAATAGCCATGGCCATGCACAATGCAAACGAACAACTAACTTTCGACGCCCACAAGAACATTTCAACGCGTGTGCATGCGAAAAAACAACAGCCAGTTTGCACACCCTGCCCCGTTCGTTCTTTCTACCATTGCAGGTCACAACCAAGAGAGACGAAATAGAAAGACTTCACAAGGAGCTGGAGGTTTGTCTTTACTATATCTACTCCCTGTGTAGCAACGAGGAGCAGTGACAAGAGTTATCAAATTCGGCAGAGGCTAGAATTTAAATGAGTAGCTTGTTTCTTGTTGGATTTTTAGGCGGTAAAAAGCCGCTATATTGACGGAAGACGGATTGAAGCAGGCGAACAGCAGAAGGAGCAGCAGCTTCAGGAACAACCGGTTAGCGCTACGCCAAAATTGACACTCAAACAATCAAAAACCTCAGCTTTATCGATGCACTGAAGCAGCAGAATCTGTTCGCCGCGAGCGTGGCCTGGTCGCGAACAGAGTTTGCGGATGAATAGACATCCATCCGTGCAGATGCACGACGTTGTCAGCATAACTCTAGATTTGTCAGCCTCCGCTTGTAGCAGATTGGCGTGCCTCTCCGCTGTGTCAAATGCAGGCAGACGAAGCCTCTCGAACTGATACATTCTTTTCCTCCAGCACTTTTGAGTACCTCACAGGGGGCGCCTCTAGCATTCAGAGCTGAAGGGGATGCTAGGAGACCCGTACCCCTTTTAATATGGGTGAGGAAACGCCAGTCTCCCAGTGATGTAATTTTTCCTCTTTGTGGAGACAAAATAGTGCAGATTTTTATGCGCGTTTGTAACCTGAATAATTCCAGCCTCCAGTGTGTGCCATGCGGCATGCACAGCATTTGTGGGAGCTCAGCCCGCTACATGCATTGGACGCCAAGCATCATTTCAGGGTCTCCACAGCGCAAACCACTGGCAACTCGTGGCCAACAAGAATATCAACAGAGTTTTTCCCAAGGCATGTAAAATTTAAGAATTTTGCAACGAGCTTGTGTTGCCGGTATGTTTTCCTATGCGCCTCCCAGGTACCGCAGAGGCAGCCACTTCTACAACCATAGTACCCCCCATCCTCATGAGTCTCTCATGCCCCTTTCCACCAGACCGCATGAGTAACTCCAGTGGCGCGTACAATAGTTATGGGAGCTAAGGGGCGCATTATCTTTAGGAACAAGTTGTCATCGTGGTGTTGGGTTCCTGTGGGAAGCTAGCCAGTGGTTAGGCCTCAAAATAGGCCACCATTGTTTAATATTATTCAGTATCCCGTGCCCTACCCAACAGTTCCGTTGATTCTGCCTTTTTCTAATTTCTTCATGCTATCAGCTTTGAGGATTCTTCCCAAACTCTGCTCATGAGGTTGGTAGAGCCTTCTATGATTGAACCGATCACTTTCAGACCCCAGGTATATGCGAAGGCTTATACGTTCCTTAATTTCTACTCCCGTTTGTTATAATGACGGATAAGACTAGCTTGTTCAGTAGATAAGGTCTTAATGGCTGCGTTCATGACATCGTTGTCTAGCAGCACTCCAGTCGCGCTCTGCAGCTTCACGGTGGATAAAAAATGAGCTTTCGAGCTGAAGAATAGTCATATGTAGATAATCACGTAGCTAAACTGGAGAGTGCCCGGCGAAGGGGGCCACTATTCGTGCGAGACTCTGGAACTGTGTTAGCAATTAGCCAGAAACTCTCTCGCCGACATGCATTTCTGTTGTTTTCACTGTTACCGTTGTTTCTAGGGGGACTTGAAACTTCCCACAAGAGCACATACAATTTGTTAGTGCTACAACGTTCATGAAAACCAGAAATCTCGATTCACCACCACTAAGTGGGACAAGCACCTTCTACCTGAAGGCCGCGCAGACACCCGTTCGCCTGCAATACCTAAAATCATAACAACTAGAATAGTGCTAACTAACTGATGCTTGAACATGTTGCAAGTGAGATCACTGGGCAGATGACTACCGGAAGTCTGTGATTCGGGGTTTTCACTCTACAGGTGCTCGAACCTTTGACGACGAAACACTACTGGCCCGATTAGGTTTGCAAAGGCAGAAAGTTGAATCATGCTTCTGTCTGACTTTCCTGATGTTTCAATGTAAGAATGTTAGCTAATTACCACGTCACAGATGGCCGCGCGCTTCGGTCTTTGAACATGAAGGGCATTCGGAGGTCTGTCGACTATGGCTAGATTCAAGTGTCGATGCACAGGGCATTTCTCACTTTTACATCAACTACCAAACGTCTCTCTGCAGAAACATTCAATCATCTACCCGGGAAACTAACCGATATCTCAGTATTAGAAAATAACTGAGCTAGCGTACCTTTGCTCACGTCGTCAGTGGTCACCATGCGCGTGGCCGCTTTGGGTAGCCGGTACAACTCAGTCACCGAAATTCCAAACGGCATAAGCAATGACACTTTATTCTAAAACTAATTTGAGTTTTCATTTCAATCCTTTAGTATTTCAAGCCAAAACTATGTCTCAGACACACAAAATGGCGTAAGTCAAAGCAATTTGTGCATCGTCGTCAACCTACCACCAGGTTACACTTTTTTTCTTTAGGTAGCTCACTGTTACTGCCGGTCAGGTCAAACAAAGCTTCAAACTGTGAGCATTACATGTTGGTAAATAAGGTTCCTGGAGTTGGTGAAGACACTACGCAACCAGCATTTCTAAGGATCATTGCAAGCACGTACTGAGCTTGCCATGTTAACTTTGCGAAAGGCCACATCAGGCTTCTACGCTATTCCCTCCCAGACACACACATTCCAGGCATATATAATCAGGATACGGCATTTTGGGTAAGGGTTTGGCTCCACATGCGTGCTCTTCCCCGTGTCCTCTTGCTTCTGTGCAGTCGTCCTATGAACACGAAGTCTGTTCGTTCAAAGCGCGCCGTCCTGACTTTCATCTTATTAGGACTCTTCTCTTTTCCTGTAGGACAAGCGTATCCAAGACAAAATCCATACAACTTCAGAGCGAGTGTTCCCCAGAGTAGGGTGTACAGCACGGCGGCGCCGATGCCTGCATGGAACGCTCGGCGGTGGAATTCCGTTCATGAGCTCTCACAGGCAATGAGAGCGCATGACAGTCCAAGGCATGTCACGGCCTACCCACCAAGCCAAAACACACACCCCCAACTGACTATCTCGCAGACGGCAGCCACCACTAGACGCGCGCCTCACGAGACTATTTTGACGACGCATGAATCCAGCAGTATGGCACCACGATACCCTGGAGTCAGCAGTGGAACACCACCACAACTCACCCAAGCCTCTTATGCTCAGGTCGTTCCAGAAGGCAGGGGAGTTGCATCTTCGTACGCTCCTGCAGTTGGTACAACCCAGCATTCGTCATCCGCCGCTAGCAGAAACTACACGGCTGCCGCCTCCACCCTTGTTAAGCCTGCTGCCCGCCGTTCTAATAACATGGGTTTCCGTCCACCCCCACAGCTTTTTAGAGATCCTCGGGGAGCTACGTATACGCAAGCTGGAAGGACCACCAGCAGCTTCATGGGAATTGCTTCCACGGATTCCTATAGTCCGTATTCGCCAGGAAGGCCGTCCGGGGGCACGCCAGGAACTCCCGAAGGGAGCGATGGCGCACAAACTGCCGAGACAACCTCTGCTGAGACCACTACTGTCGAAGAGGAGGAATCCGAGCCAACTGAGGAAGATGAATCTACCGAAGTGCAGAGTTCGGGTAGAATGGGGGAGAGAAGGACAATGAACCCATACGACCTCTCGCACATATTTCCGGATATTTACCAAGAAGAACAACCGCCTTCGCATGAGAATATGGCACATCAAAGCCTTGAGCTATTGGAAATGACAGCCTTGAACTCCTCGGATGAGGAATAGACATCCCTTAAGGAATGCCGTGAGAATGTCACTGCTGTCTGCTCAAAAGGGAAGAAAAGGCAGCGTCATGGCACAATGCATCACCGCGCTGCTAAGGCTAAATGGCTTTTGAATTTTAATCCCCGCAGGAAAAGCGTCCGTGAAACCCCGGTACAAATTAATCGAGTCGGTACCCTTGCTCATACTTGCGGAAAATGATTCGCTGCACCATATATATATATAATATATATATATATTATATATTATATATATATGCGTTTATTTCAAGAGAGGGCACAAACAAGCGTGTTCCGCCCTGTTGGCCACCGGCCATACTTTTTAAGCCTACGTTTCACTGCTCTATATGCTAAAATTACTTTACCGCCCTGACGCCTGCGCCCAGGAATCACCGCTAGCTAATTTTCATGAACTTGTTTCTCTATAATTCAACGGAGAACGTGGAGAAACTTCATACTGTACTGTGTTCAGCATCTTGAGCCGAACCTCACGAGAGTTCAGCCTCCGCTGCGCGGAGGCTGAACTCTCGTGAGGTTCGCTTTACTAGTGTTCCTACTGCCTACTTCACGCAGACCTCAATTGTTAACAGGAGCATACGCATCCGTGTATCGAATTCCAGATGAAATGCAGTTCAAACAAGCTTTAAGCGTCCAGATAAGCAGCAGGAAGCTCTCTTTGCCGAGCAGCAGCAGCATTATAAAGCACCTTCGCTACTGCAGTTGTTGCATCTTGCCTGCGAAGTACGCCAACTTACCTTATTCTTGCACGTTCGCAAGGGCTGTAGGTGATGCCATACATCATGATAGTAAGGAATGCATCGCTGTTTGCCTCCTTCAACGTATTAATCCAACTGACTGTTCTATGGGCAGCAGCAGCGCACCCCTCGATGTGTAGTTCCATGTACCGTGTTTCATGTTGCACATAACTTCTGCGCATGCCATTCGCTTAACTGTCGTCAGAGGCCGTAGTTGTCCTTTTGAAGAAGCTGTATGATGCCCCACCGCGTCCCTTCGTATCTGCTCAATTGTTACGAGCGCCACTATCCCTGGAGAAGAATGGTCATCTATAGTCATCCGTCAGCCAGAAAAAGTGTCAGCTAAACTACTGCATCGGAACCCCTGAGCACTCAGACAGCCGCCGCATCCTTGCTTAGCTTGCCCGCAAATTACAAGAGCTCTCGGTAAAAATCTGCACTTCGCTTATTTGATATCACCAAGGTAGGGCACAAAGGCGTCAGGTTACAGCATATCCAGACAATTCCATTCGACTTCTTCTGTGGCACCTTCCACTACGTTCAAAATGCAGCGAAGTCCCTCTTGTGCTTACCTATCCCACAAGAAACACTCTGGGGTCGCCGTGCGCGTTTTATCACAGAAAACGCATCAAATTGTCCTCCAGCTCTGGGGTACTTCACCCTAAGCTGGAACAATCAGGTATTAAAAAATGAGATTTGTACATTGTCAAGCTCCTGGATACTCAACAGAGCAGAGCTCAACTCCGACAGTGTCTGGGTGGTTGGCTGTGGCCCACTGAAAATTGTCGGCAGTCTCCAGAACAGCATAACAGTCGGTTCAGCGCGCAGTGAGGAATCCTCATGCACTGCCGCTAGCAAGTCCAACAAAAACTTGCGATCACCCTACCAAAAGATTAGGAAAAACTTAAACACGCCAATTTGCAGCTGTGTCCCGCACGCTACAGCAGGCCTTCATCGAGAACAGCGAGAAGAAGGCAGTTCCAAGCTGTGCATCCGCTCAACTTAATCAGCGCCAGTGGCCAAAATATCTTCGTCGATCGCCAAACTGAGTACGTCCTCAACA
This sequence comes from Eimeria tenella, assembly GCF_000499545.2. NCBI lineage: Eukaryota > Apicomplexa > Conoidasida > Eucoccidiorida > Eimeriidae > Eimeria > Eimeria tenella. Next base: position 78,049 of record NW_013543232.1, on the reverse strand, counting down.
GCCCCCGGCACCAGGAGAAAAGAAGCGCCGCCCGATGAAGCAACTAAAGTTTGCATGAGAAAAGCATACCCCATTCACAGGACAAGGAGCCGAACACTCCCCAAAGTGCGAGCGCGTAGCGTATGCAGCTTCCACCCAAGAGCATCCCTACCTCCCCTTTCGAAAGACCGTCCTTACTTCGTGGACGCGGTCCAAAGGTAAAACTGGTAAGGCACCCCTTCGCGGTTTTTAATAAACCAAGCAAACGTGGATGTCTCAATAGTGGAGCCACTGTAACATTCCAGGTCGAAAGTTACGCTAGGTACACTGTACCGAAAAAATCGGATCTGGTCCTACCTTGAGTTTGACACAGCACCGAGGCACCAGTGTAAATGCTCGATGGAAGTCATGAGTCTCCCTTACTCCTCGCACCGAAAAAACTTCTAACGCCCTTAAAAAGCATGGATGCCGCTCTAACATTTTGTGATGTGGATTTCGCGCGTTCGAAGTTAGGGGGGTTGAATGGGTTTGTATCCACTTCCAGCGCTACGAAGCCCGATCCAGCGTTAAGCTGCAACATTCCTTCATCTAAGACGCCATACAGGAGTGGGCTGGAAAAATTGAATAAATCCATGCCGGTGATGTTCACCTGAACACTCTCTAACGCTGCAGCCTTGAGTGCACCACCAAACCCTGCATTGGCGTCCCGATGTAAGCGCTCACACACTGTTTCACTGAAGAGCCTCCACTCCACACGCAGTAACCTGAGAAGGGGCACGCATACATCACTGCGAAACGCCATAGAATGCTTACAATAAAAGCTCTTAGGACGGGGTCGGCTGCTGGAGACGTGTCACAACATGAAATGAAAGCGGACGTACCACTTGAAGTAGCATTCTCCACCGTTCATCCAGCAGTCATCAACTTTGCCTGTTATCGTCATAATAGACTTCAACCGACTAAAGGTGGATGATAACCACATCCACTTTTCATCCGCCTCCCTTTGAGATTCTGTCCTTGCACCCCTAAGGCCTGATAAGGCTCCTGATACGTACTGCCAGTTGCTTGCACGTACATCTAGTGGACGATTGTAGCCAGTGCGCGGCTGCAGAAGAAGATAGACTTCCGTACCAACGCGAGGGTCCTTGCCTTGTGAGAAAACTGCACCACAAAGGTGATCCAGGAGTCCGTAACTACGTTCGCTTTGTGGGCAAATATACCTAAATACAGCAGTGGCCCACGGCATTGGGTGCCCAAATCGGTCCTTGTTCCACAGAGATATGTAGCGAACCTCCACCTGAAACTCTAGCTCAGGGAAACTCCGAGTCCATAGTAGAAATCTTCTGAGTATGTTCCAGCGCGATACCTGAGACCTCTTACGATTGTGTCTCGACTCCCATGCAGATGACATTTCATAGTGAGCCTTCTCCATCATTGAAAGCCAGGCGCAAAGCTGTGGTCCTGTCCCCTGGGTGTCCAAAATTTCCCTGCCGTCAGCAGCAGAACCACCGAGAGGAGTAACAACTAAGTTCCCGGCCTTGCCAACGCGGCAGCCATCTGGGCTCATCGTCCATGATTGGCGGTGCAAGGTACTGTGCGTGCGAATGGAATTTCCATCGGAAGAAAATATACCAACGTCAGCTATAGCCTTCTCAATAATCAGAGAAGAGTAGACTATCCCTAAAAGAATGAAAAAGCCAGTCAATCCCATTGTCGGCAACGGAAGGTCCCACACCACAACAGAAAACAAGGACGCCCCCTGTAGCTGGCTTCAGGCAAAATGCACAGATTGCATCTGCGGCGCCGTATCCAATATGTAGTTTCATATAGGTAGGAAACCGTTTCCTCAAGGGGACTGCGTTCTAGGAGGAAGCTGAAGTCAAAGAAGGGACAGCGCCATCACCATGAGTCATGGGGCTGGAGCGATACATTTCACTATGCAAAAGTGGTAAGCAGTATTACTTCCCCTGTATCCGTGCATGAGAACTAGAAGAGGCATATTCTTATCATACCACTTCCTGAATACCCTTTACTGTTGACAAAAGGGAATGCGAGGCATGTCATGGCATATGATTATGACCAAATGCGTGCCCCGATACTTTCTAATCTGAGGTGTGCGACCAGGTTTTGTTGGATGACGTGGTGCTACAAGTCCGATAAAATTTTAATGTTGGAGAAGGAGGACCCCTGTGAGGAAGTAATAAATGAGTATTCTTCTACCAGAATCTAGGTGTAGGTTCCACGAGATGCTGGAAACTACCACGTAGAAATCGAGTGTGTTACATGAGGAAAGCTTGTCTGGGGCAGCTGTTTTTTTACGACGAGGTTTGAGAGAGCCTAGCCAGAAAACAACACAGGATTTGTAGGGCCACTACTTCAATAGAGGCAGTGCCACACGGGGACTCGGGGATCCATGGTACTGCACATCCCGATGGGTCCAACGGAAATGCGAAGCTAAAGATTGCGATGTGTGCGACCAGGCTGAAAAGACGTTGATCAGTCGCTTCACACAAATGTTTGTTCTATTTTCAATGTTGTCAGAGAGCTCCAGGGTTTCATTCACCAAGCTTCTAGCCTAACAGGTATTCGCACTCTCTACCAGCATACGAGCCAGACAGGGATTGGTGCGCTCCAACTGCGTGCTCTGTGAAGCATGCCTCACTTCAAACATCTAGTTAGGGGCTCGTACTTGTAGTGCTCGACTCACTTTTACGGCCGTATTACATACTTTTCAGCCTGCATTTGTGGTGCTGAAGAGCAGTTACACTCTAAAACCCGATTCGCTTTTCTAAATTCTCCTCAAAATAATTAGCAAACCCCAAACTATATTTCTGAAAGTTTGAGTACTAAAAAGGGGACATCTGGAATAGATCTGAGTCCGCGCCCCTTTCCAGTGGGTCAGCGCCCTTGCCACATAGTAGGCGCCGTGGCCAGCTCTGGACCTGGGGCCCGCAATAGAGCTGCCGCGGACCCGAAGGCCTCTACCTCCTCGTGCACTAGCAAACATTAAAGAATCTCTTAACCTGTCCTATCAGTGAGCTCTGAAGGCCATAGGGAGGCCCTATTGTAGTGCCCGTCCGCTACAGTAGTACCTCTGCCTAAAAGACTCACGTGAGCCTTCGTTACGAGACAGTCACATGAGTGCCTGGAATGACATCGGCAGAGGTGCTCATGCGACACGCCGAAACCACCATGAAGAACAACACGAAAACCATTTGCAGAAGTTGCTTAGGCAACACAGGCTGCATGAACACAGAACTGCAATTCTGGTTCTCAGGAAGTCTTGCTGTGCGCCAGAAGCACTGAGTGCTACGGGGGAGACCCAAGCCATATTTTTAATCAGGAATTCCCGGAGCAAGCACATTGGATGTATCAGCAAATTCTGGATCACAAGTACGGAAAAGCCATGAGAAAACTCCTCGTCCTTGTGAACTTCTGCTTCACCAACGCAGGACTATGTCACAAAGCAGGAGCTGAAAACCTTAAGCGTGACTGGCAAACCCTTCCGCGCTAGCATTGATGTATCTGAAGGGCATAACGGATAAGAAGAGCTGGAGCTTCGCCAAGCACCAGTTGCATAGATCTTGCTATATCACATACCAAATAGAAGTGTTAGGTGAGTCAGCTACACACTGCAGGACAAAGGATAGTAAATAGAGGAGTATATTTGGGAACAGTTGAGATGGAAAGCAGTGTGCAAAGCTTCCTACTTTGGTCGGCTTCAGATCTAGAAAGCCATAAGTGTGAGGTTAGCATCGGGTGAGATAGCAGTAAAAGCATTGGCTCTTACTTATGGGCAGCCGCTGGCGAACACAGAAATTTTGAATTATGCCTCATGACGAAGCAAGATAGCAGAGACCGTGAGCGCAAAGCTGCGATGACTAGGCATTCGCGTGTTACGATTTTGCGGTGGTGCCTCCTCAAGCGACAAGCTCCCGAGCACGAAAGAGAAGAGCAAGGCACGAAAAAATGTTTGCAAACGATTTGGTGAAAATGGACAACGTGGTAAGGATTTACTTGCGCCTGGAGGGCCCTTGGGATACTGTCAGGGTAACAAAAACCCAATAGCTTCTGCGCGCCGAAACTGCGCTACAAGGCGCCTAAACAGCAGATCCAAGTCGCTGCTCGAGATGAACACATGAGGCGTCAGGAATGTCGTGAAGGACTGATGTGCATATGAGCGAAGGGTCACCAGGCCACTGAGAGCGAGGTTTAGCAGAAGCCATTCCTACACACCACGTACGTAAGCGACTGGCAAAAGAGGCACAGAGGAGTCATCAGCTTGTAGAACACGTGTGCAACAGAGCTCCGGAAAGGCGGCTAAGAGTTCTTACACGCAGGCAGCGTGAGTCTCTGCTATCCTAAAGCCATCGTTGAGCCCATCCGAAAAATCAGGTTCTGCGTCAAAATGAGGTCACGATGTTTAGTCTGCATAGCAAGTCGGTTAGCGCCGCTGTACGGTGTATAGGCTGCATACAATGGCGGTCACCCTATTTGATGTTGTACGGCATTATTGTGATTACTGGAACGCGCAGCATTGGAAGCTTCCTCTTTTCAAGGTAACTAACCACAGCTAAAGCTGCAGCGGCTTTTTCTGTGTTGTACGTTCTCCACGGTTGAGTGGTTCGTTACTGGACTCGCTTAAGAGCACTTTGCCGTCGAAATGTTTCTTGTGATAGCGTGCGAGTATGACCAATCACCTACGGTACGGTTTCGCGCTTCAGCAGGCATATACGACACGGCGTAGACTTGGCTTGTCAATTAATTACTCACAAAGCTTTTCTGAGTGGGAGCTCGTGCCAATGACCCGAAGCTCACACCACCGAAAACGTCGAAAAGGTAGCAGGCCTGGTGAAGCCGAGGCAAAGCCACTTGTAAAGCACGGATTCTAGTTGCTGGCTATACAGGTGCTAAGCAAGGCAGCTGACGAGGAAGCGGCATTTGCACGACCCAACAGCATGCTCACTAGAAAGGTATGCATGAACGTGTTTGTCTTGGTAGCTCGCTGAGAAAAACTTTATTTTATGCATGTTTGAATCTAAATGTAATGCGAAAGCAACTCTGGAATCTGTAGAGACCGCCACGTAGCCCTACTACATGCAATTTTCGGAAAATACAAAGACCGTAGTACCGTTTGCTCAAACACCGTGAAAATAAGGACGCGCGGGGGTGCCCCGACATGAAGATCAAACTCCTTTCGAGAATTTGATAACTAGAAGGAATTGAGCTACTGAGGGGTGCGACATACACGGAACGACATTTTCTCTTCCCCAGCGTGCTAGCATTTGAACTGTCATGGCCATGGAAATAATCACCGTTGCCCGGGAACCTCCCAACAAAGCTTGCTGTCTGTAGTATGATGCTCATTCAGTGCGACGTTCACATGCACACAAGGAGACGATTGGCAGGCGGTCAACTGGCAGTAGATGCTCGATGCTATTTTCCACGAGGAAAGTATAGTAGCGCCCGCCTCAACCAGAATTTTTCTTGTGGTAGAATAACAACGTTGCACTAATAATAGTTACCGCTAGAATTCATATGATCTTTATCTAAAAGTGTATGAATTGCTGGCGGGAGCTCTGCATTTTTCAACTACAGATGCCGGGATAAGCTCCGCTCGCATTGTCAACACGAACCGGTAGACGGCCACTTTCTGCTCACTCACGTTTTTATCGAGTGTAGTCCGGACGCAGTTATATTCGAAAGCCAACGTGAGCGCATAATGCTAACTAGCGCAAGCTTTGACTGTACAGCTAGCTATCACGCTCATAGCCAATGCGAAGCGCTGAGCCCACCAGTTCTCTGACGGAATTCGATGACAATGAAATTTGACAAAGTAGTTTACACATATTCTCCCGCTGGATCCGGAACTTGGATCTACCGGGGTGGCATGTAAGAAGCCCCACCATCCTGAAACCAGTGTAGTCAAACAGTTTTCCCTTAAAATTCGCCACCAGTTCTTCTGCGCTCAGTGCCAGCAAAAGGCAAAGCACGGCCCGTGGCTCGTCATACTTCGTAGCCTACGTTGGGCAAAATATGCTTCAACGGCAGTGAGAAATGGCGGCATGTTTCGCACTAGGCCTGATACTCGTGTGTACGTTACAACAGTAGAAGGTACTACATATTGTCTCCAGATCCCCTGAATTAGAGCCGCATTGTCTCGACCATTGACTGCAACACATAGGTAATGTCACTTACGTGTTAGCATTCCACTTGTGTGTCGTTATATTCGTGACCTTAGGGCTTCCATGCTTTTGAATACGTTTTTTCCATCTTCCACGACACATAGAGCCCTCATGAAGGCCACGTCTGTCTCCTGGAGGGACCCAAAACACTGCATCATGAGGTCAGTGCCATGCTGGGATAGCGGGGAACTGGTGACAATGTTGAGTACGTTCTACTGATGTAACACACACGCGAGTATCACGCCTAGTGCGAGCCATCCTGCCATTTCAGAGGCTGTTTTTCATTCTTGGGGGTGCAGACTTACCACTTATGCAGGCGCTAACAGGCACTACCACATCTTCAGTCTAACGCTCTCCCACTCCGAAGGAGCACGCTCCTGCTCCCCTACTCCAAGAGGCGCTAAGCCTCTGTACTGCATTCGCGTGGACAGCTGGCGTTTTTATTCATCCTACAAAGAGCTGTCCCTACACATATCAGATTGCTGTCGCCTTCTGCTGACCTTTTATGGCACACGTATGAGGGGAACGAAAAATCTGCAGGAGGCGATGTCAATCTGTTTTGCCAAGAAACGGCGCTGCTTGTGAATGTCAAATTCCGTACACCTCCAGTGTGTAAGATAACAAGCAGCAGCTGACACAAATTCGGCAGACGAAAACATAAATTGCGTAATACGTTACATCAGGGAATAAATTCAGCTGAAATGCGTCGCATGCACAGATGGATAACCAAAGCATGATAATAATGGGAATAGTGTACGGCAGTAGCTCCCACAGGCTGTAGTCACTATAGTGGCCTATGACAGTTTACTCGGTAGAGATGTACGTATAAAGACAAGAAAGTGAACGGGGTGGTTTAAGAGACTGCCGCTAGATGGCAATGAGATATTGAAGGGGTTCGGGATTTTTGCTAAGCACTAAGACGAACAGAAGAAATATCCATATATGCACAGGGCGAAAAGGTCAGACTATTTGTAGTTTGTTGCGAATCAATAAATACCTAGGGCGGTTTAACTTTGTGGCGCTGCATAAAAAAAGTGTTCTTCTTTTGGAGAGAGAATTATGAAGCTATTAGCCACTTTGGAAATTATCAGGGCTCACTAGGTGCAAATGAGACGCAGCTCAATTGACCGATCTTTTTGGAAGTCCCCGGGATTCTGGGATTCGTATTTATATGCCCGTTTTTCATAACGACAGTTTACATCTTTCATAGCCTAGCGCACTACACTTCTTTTCATAGGAAACCAGCGGGATTGGCTGAGCTGAGCTGCCTCTGTCCTCCACTTTCTACTTGACGCCAGCGAGAAGCTTCCTTACAAACGAAATGCACCATTCATGGAACGACGAGATACAGATACTTCGCCTGAAGGAATCTCAGTAAACAAGTAATTAGCACATCGGCTTCGACGCGTGGTGACAGCACGAATGTGTATATTGTCGGAAGGAATGCAAAACATTGTCCTCTTTCTGTCACCTCGTGGAGTGTATTTCAATTTTCCTTCGAGTGTGGTTCAGTCACAAAGCGCTGCCACATAAGCATATCTTAACAGTTCTGCTGAAAGCTTCAGGCGAAACGGCTTGTCTCTGCACCTACACATACTGACAATGACGACGCCTCCCCTGTTGCTTTGACTAAAAGTCAGTGTTGCTTCACAGTGACACACGTGATGATGTGTAACTCGCTGTTCTTCTTCATGAGACCCTATAGCGCAGCCGCCTACTTGTCACTTCCTTACAGTAGAGTTGAGCGGTTGTGCTACTCAAGTCCAAATGCACTATGTTCAGGAGGACGTTCATTGGTAGGGCGGAGTCTCGTGGGTACTCATCACCGCCCTCTACTATTAGCTGCCCTTCGTAGCACCTCAAGCAAGCAGCCGCTGGCACGAGTGTAGTGTTGAAATGTGTTTCGCCGTTGCAAAGCCACCATCTATCCCTGGCGATGGAAAATCATTGTGCCGGTTGCCTAAGTCTTTCGCGTCCTGCATACAGCGGTGAAGGCGAGATGAGCAGACGTTCCTAAATTTGATGGCACGTTCTCGTGCCAAGAAGCTCTTTTCTCTTACTGGAGGCCTGTCTTCAGAAAAGGAAAGTAAGCAGCTAGATTCGCTAGGCTTGTGGAGATAGCAGCTCGTGCAGAAACACATGATTCGGCGAACCCGCACAACCAGGGATTGTTTCGCACGCCACGCAAGACCAAAAACGTGCCAGAAACCACCCGGCTGCGAAGTGTTTGTCTGCGTCAATGCCCAAAGTGAGTTTACCTTAAGCTCTTCAAAGCATCCTGTTCACTTCTTCCGACTTTCCCAACGTCCTGTACGTCGGCTCTGCACTTCAAGGAGCCAAGAGCATCCAACGCTAGGCAGCCAGCCAGTCAAATGACCATGATCATCGCAGAAGAGCCCTAGCCCGTTCATGCTTGAGCAGCTTTGCGTGCAACATGCATTCCGGTGTGTGCCAAAAGTACCAGCAGATAATCACGGCAAGCCAGGGGCAGTCCCTATATTGCCGAAGCAGAGACTAGACTAGCCCCAAGCTAATCAAGCGCTCTACCCGCTACCAATAAGCTACAACACCGTCAATACACTGGTCGTCAGCAAAACACGCATGTGCACTTGTTCACACAGCGAACACACGCACGCACTCAGTGTGAAAGAACACTGCTTTCTCAAGTATCTGACAATGCTCTGCAGCCGCTTCCGCGTAACGCACATTTAAGTCAAAAGGCTGTCACTTAAATCCACACACTTGCTGCAGTCATAACCAGCATATAGTGACAGGCTGACGACAAACTGGCAACGCTGCTAACCCCGCACTGACGCAGCAACCAGCCTCAATTCATCCTCCCGCAGTGTACCAGTCCGAGCGAATGCCAGTGCAAAGGCCAGCCTTCCCATTTCTGGCAAAGCGCGCAACTGGCGAATACACAAGGCCTGATGACGAGGGGTGACGCTGATGCACCAAGGCCCTCAAAAGGGGAAGGTAGCGCGCGAACTACTTACTGGACTGCATCTAGAGATATGGGAAACGTGGATGTTTGTAGAAATATCTTCACATTGCTGCTATAGTAGGTGTAGCAGAGTGTGCACGACAGGCAACGCGAGGACACTTTCACAACACCAAAATTGTTCTGTGTGGCGCTATACGCCATTTGCCGATCGCATGGCAAGGGTCTAGAGGCTCCACGGAATGCGGCGCGTGTTGATAGCTGATCTTTTGTGTTTCGAACACTTTTACTTACTCTCCAAAGCTAAGACGCCGCAACAATGCGTAGCAGCAACTGTACTGCTCCGCTTGTAGAGTTTCGTGCCAACGTTTTGAAGGGAAGCAGAAACGAATGCGCATTGTCACAAGTACTATGATAGCTGTGCTTTCACTCAATGATAGGCTGGCAAACAAAGTACTGGTATGGGTCTCCCAAGAATTTTGCAGTCCAGTGATGCTTGTAGTGTCGTGTGTTTCGGCAAACGATTTCAGCTACCGTGACACTCCGTGAAGCGCATTTGCTTGCTTGGCAGGTGACTATGCAAATCGTTCTGCCCGCATGATATACGATCAAGTTGACCCAGCGGGCCAGTATAACTGTTGCGCGTCTTGCGTTCGTCATGAAATGCCAATGGTGCAGCATAAGCAGCGAAAGATGCCTGCTGCTTGGCCATTTTCGGGATAGTGCGGGGAGCAAGTGTGTTGGGGATATTCTACTTTTGAACGTTTCTTCGCTAAGTTTTATTTCCTCCTTGCCAAGCAACACGGCAGGCATCGAACAGTTGCGCAGCTGAACTCAAGGCAAAACCACGCGCCATGTACCCTGGGATATTAAAAGTAACGCTTTGCTTTCGAATATAGGGGACGTAATATGGCAGCCAGTGTTATAACAGCAGGGGCATTGGTAGTCACTAGTGCTTAGGACTCGGATGACCCAACGGATGCTTTCACGCGATAGACACAACTAAGCTGGCTCTGCTGACTGCCTCACCACGCGATGCGCCTACGATAAGCGACTCTACATGCCGAGAACGCGTACGGATATAGCACAATTTCGCAGACAGCTCACCTCGCTTATCAGCGATTTTGTGTGCCAGACACAGCTGCGCAAAGGTGCTAACTAGGCCGTTTGTGTCCCAACCTACTGAGTACTTGCAAACTACATGCGCTATGATTGCGCAGGTCACAAGTTTACTAGCGCCCTCAATATACTCTCTGTGTGCCTGAAGAAAAGTTCACCATCCACTTAACAACCCTCCTCTGTTTAACCCATGAAGTCAGGCTCCTACCCAGCTCTGCTCCTTCAGTTGTCTGAAACAGGCCGCTTTGTGCCACGACCTAACGCTGCGCCATTGCTTGTACCGCACCCAACTTTGCGAAATAATTCTCGCACGTAAAGCGCCACCAAGGATTTCTTTAGCATTGGAAAGGAAGTAACACAACGAATCTCTTATTTACTGGCGTATTGCTGAATGACTTGATTTAGAATATTATGTTGGTATCAGTCTCCGCTTGTAATCTGGCTTGCATAGATTCGCTCCTACATGTCTACCAAGTTCTGGATACATAATGCGGTACTCATTGCTCAGTGAAAAGCAGTTTTCAACAGTTTGATGGGTGCTAACAACATCTTTCTGAATCGCAATCCAAGGAGATAGGCCTGTCGTTCCTGGACGCGTCCACAGCTGGCACACCCTGTAAGAGTTTGAAAGGTGCTAACAACGTCTTTCTGAATCCTCATTTGAAGGAGGTACGATCCTCATTCCTGGATGTTTCTCGCTTCCTGCACAATTGTGAGGCAAGGCGCAGCTTCAGCGTGTCTTGCTAGGAGTAAGACACGTCCGCGGCTGGCAAATTCGGTCCTTCTGTTCTCCTGTGCATAACGTATATCTACTGACAAGGCCAGTTTACATCATCAGGTTCGCTTGAGCATAAGGGCCTGCTCAGGAGCACATTCTGAAATTCATAGCAAACTTGAAATTGCGCAGTTGACTCTCTCTATGGAGAATGCACGAGAAAGGCTATTGATCTGGTTCCCTTTGCTGAACATGACAGCTTCCTCACAGCTGAAGCGGAGAATAACGCATTAATGGTGGCTTGGAGCATGACTAGTCTTTTCTGTGGAAAATGCTGCAAGCGTGCATAGACAGTGAAAAAGTGGCACCGCCCTTGACGTGGCGCTGATTACTCGTCAGAATGCTGAATATAGATGATCAAAGGACGCCTTGCGCAGACACGGAGCCTCATCTACTGTATCAATTGCAGTGACTCTTCCTTTTCAAAGGACAACCGGGAACTACCAGAAGTGCGCTACAGTTGTCGGCACCGTTCCAGTATTTAGTGTTCTGTGGAGCTGAACGAATACACACAGAGTCATTTCGGGACGCAGAAAATCGGTTTCACACTACGCGCCTCTCTGCAGACGGCGTCTCCATGAAAGATGTGCATTCTCACCAAGATGCAACGTCACGCTCCCTCTTCGAGCGCAGCCACGTCAAACCTCACTTATTTGTTTTCTGTATAAACGTAGTGGCGGCCAGCGGGCGCTTGGTGGCGTTTCATCTAACGAATGTCCCTCTTTCAAACTGTTCTCTAGGCGGACCTGACTCCAACGGTCTCTTTATGAGAGCTCCGGTGACTCCGTAGAACTTGTATGTAGTCTGCCTCACGGAGCATTGTGCTAGTGGGCGTTCATCCGTCAGCTTACTTGCCTGAAGCTGCAGATCAGTTGTATCTTAGTGTAGCATCCAGAGGTTGTAATCCTACTTGAGTAGTGGTAGCTGAGCTAGCGGAATTCGAATTGGCTGTTTTGAGTATGCCCGATCACCTGGAAGCGCAGTCAACCGCGACCCAACGGATGCATCACTCATGGAATTCCACATAACCAAAAATCGGGGGGACTCCAGAATGCCCGAGTGTTAGTGTGACACTGGAACATGGAAGCATAACATACATAAAAATGACGTTTTTCCAGGAAAGCACAGCGACGCCCTTCGAATGCTGTATTGCCTAAGCGCTACCATGGCTGAACGCGCCTTTCGTATGTCATAGACACGCAGAGCGATCTTAGTAGTTCGCTATGCTGGCTGTAGGAAATCTAGTGATGGCTTAGTTTGTTGTTTTTCTAGGAAAGGAATAACTGAACTGTTGCATCTGTAAACATTTAAGCTTCTGCCGTCGATGGTGTTCAGCAGTGGGACTCTATCTACTACTGAATTGGCCTGCGACTGCGTTTGTGCTGCGCCTTTTAATGCCACTCCCGTGACTCCACAGTGCGTTCTATTTTGTTGAGCGTTGCTGACGTCATGCGCTTCTATCTTGTCAGTGCTTGCTCCTGCGAAGTTGGTCGAAAGCATGTCGCCAGATGCCCGGATGAAGTGCAATCAGAAGCTTGACAGTGTAGTAATGCCGCCTTTACACTGCGCTAATTCCCAGTCTGCTGTGCAGTCAGCGCATCCGAGGTTGAATCAGTGCTCTCGTTCACCGAGAGCATTGTAAAACAGCGCTGCAGAGCGGTAATGTAAGCTGCGATCTAAATAGAACATGGCTGACGCATCGAGTACCAGCCGAATACAACGGGTAGTATAATAAGAGGGGATAATCATCAGGAAACTGACGGTGTGATGCTGAGCCTTACCGTAGCAGCGGCCTGTGTACATGGTGCCCTACAGTATTCCCGTTTGTTGGCAAAGCTGTGCGCTGTCAAAAGGTCATCTGGCTCTCCGCGTCTTGGAGCTCATCTACTCACACTGCACTGAAGCCGATGACAACGACTTCTCGAAGCTAGTCTGTTACGCACTGACGTTTGTGGTCGGCAGGTAGCTCCGAGCCCAGGATAACTCGGAGAGTTTTATAATGGCAGCGTCCCGTTACTCTCAGAGTGATGCAATATAGTTTTCTCCCCATAGGACTCGGACGTCCGCTGTTCCATCTGGGTTAGGCGAGGTGCAGCCTCGGCATTGACCTAGAAGGGAGTCTTTCTGTCTTACAAGTGCCGACAGAAAATGCTTTTAAGTGCTCTGCTAGGTGTAGTAGAAGAGGACACGATGCTGAGTGGCGACAGCAACGTAGTCGAGCAATAGCTGTTTGAAGGATGTCTCAGCTCCTAACGAATGCCCAAGGATATCTTAGTGCTAGAGTTAATTTCGCGCGCAGCTTAAGCCACCTGTCCTAAAGGAGAGATAGATGTGGCCAGCAAGTGCCTGGCGTGGTCGAATTTTCGGATTCGCGCATTCAGAATGTGCTCTTTCCTGCGCCTCGTTCGAATTCCGCCTCAATTGCTTGGTCTTACGCTACTGTTTGTTTTCTTACCACCAAAGGCTTGATACGATAGGTTGTAGGAAAAGCTGACGACGGCGAAAGAACGCGGCTCCGTGCTCTACTACAGATATTATTCTGGACGATTTTGACCTTGGCGGTACTTTCTAAAGCTGCTTCTGGCAGCACTAAGGGTTTCGCCCGCGTAGAGCGCCCGTGGATAATCTCCGAACCTCGAATCCTTTGACATTCATGCTGATGCAGTTTTTCTGCAGTCGTACAGCTTTGTCTCAGCAACATATCGTCGAAGTTACGAACGATACCGCTTGAATGGCATTGAAGCAGTCCTATGCGAGTCTTTGCTCTAAACCTTCTGCTTTTAGTTACTGAGTGATCAGCCACAGGAGGGCTTTGGCAACAGACGGCTTCTTCTAGCTCTCCTATGGAACGCAATTCTTGTCTGACACTTCTTTGGAGTCGCATGTGCATTATGGGCTATTTTTCCCAGTTGTACAAATGAGCTCACAGTCCATATGAATGATGGTTGCGGCGCTAACAAATGCTCTTTCAGATAATTCTATGGTGTGAAGATGGTCAGCGTCCTTGTTAATACGGGATCTTATTGCTTGTGGTGGCGGAGCCGTGAGACCCTGCAGAAAGGAGAATCAAAGCTTGGGAATTCTGAGCAGTGCGTCGATGGAATTAAAAGTTGTGTCTGCCCTGGCGATATCAAGTAAGCTGCCTACCAGTTTTCCCTGAGGTTCTTGTGGTGAGAGAGCAACAGTGCTGTTTCCAATGCTGCAGATCAATTTCCCCTATTGACAGAAGCAGGAAAATGATATCATACTAAGCACACGGAGTTACTATCAGGAACGCCTGATATTTCCTCGAGATATGGCTTCTTTAAGGTTGCGTGTTCGACATTGAACAGGAATGCTTGAAGGAGCGGAAAAGGTGCGCGTGCTCTGTTAAAAGTAATAGCGAAGCCCCAGCGTTTCACTTACACAAACGTTTGAATGGCTCCAAACACGTTCAGTCCATGTTTGGAGCCCTGGAGAAGACTGTCTTATATTCATAATTTATTTCAACCAGGAAATACCAGCGGTTTCAATACAACGAAAATTCATGTCCTGCACACGGAGTACAGGTGCTATACTCAGCAGGCTGCATAAGAGATAGGGCGGGTTTAAATGAGCATACAGCATTGCTTCGTAGAAACGAAAATTTCGTTTTCTACGAAGCAATGCTGTATCACTGGTACACTTGTCTGGCTATATTTGAGTTTGCATTCGAGCTTCCTGGACTGTAGAAGACTGGCCGTTTGTCGACATGCTATATTTGTGGGGCTTTAAGGCATGTAAGCTATTTCGTTCTTTCGGCTGCGCGTAGGACTGGACGCTACGCGCCTGGCTCTGAATTCTCTATGCTCCTTCGCTTCATGACGTGATTGACTCACTTTTCGCTTCCAGCACAGCTGCTAAATGCAATGTTGGTCCTCCGCTACTTTCGTCGGAAACGTATCGTAGCTGTATGGCAAGTATGGAGCCGAGCAGGATCAAATATTGACCTAATGCTCTTAGATCGAGAACGAGCTTGAAAACGTTTCTTCTGCAAATATTGCAACGCCCTAACTGGAAGGCATCATTGTACTGGAGGTTGCTTGAAGGCGCCCTGATGATGCAACAATAGGAACGCTCCATTAACCGTGAGTCGCGCAATAAATGGGAATTTATTACATACTGCGGATAGCTGTTGAGCCCTGCACACAGGTCTTAACTGTTAGACGAAAACGTAGGATGCGCTCCAATATATGGGCAGTCGCCCTAATAGAGCGGAAAGCACCGTATATCAGTTGATTTGTTTGACGGCAGCAATCATCGTATAGGTGCTGGGGAGACTGATAGCTTCTTGAGACGCAATGCAACTAATGTCTTGCGCGTTAACTGTCTACATTAAGACATTAGTTGCTCTGCGCCTCGCGAAGCCAACAGTCTCCCCAGCAACTATACGATGATTGCTGCAGTCAAACAAATCAACTGACATACGGTCCTGGCCAAAGTGGTTACACCTCATTCCACTATCGATTTCGTGCATTAGGTCAGACGTCCAGTAGATCTGCTCGTGATTTAGCGAAAAGCAGTATATATTTAAGACGCTAATCCACTAGGATACAAACGGTGATATTGCGTCAAGGAATGTCGAATTAAATGCTTTTGTGAAAGCACATTTGGTTGCGTCTGCTCTGGAGGCAGCATGGACTTACCTAATGCCCAGTGAGGAGCGTCACAGATGAGCGTCATTTCCTTCTCAAAACGCGAAGAAAACGAAATGCCTTTCAGGGACTGTAGTGCTGGCCTGCGACGACAAAAGCATTGCGCGTCAGGGACCGATTCAACACATAGCTCCATCATTAGCTTTACTTTCAGATAGCACCTTATTGTCCATTGTGACATATTTAACATGGAGTTTTAGTCAAGCGGAGGTAGAAAAAGACTGAGGTCTTGGCTCCTCTGTCATCAGTCTCCTGAAAACTGTTGAATAAAGAGGCATGTACGGAGGTACGCATTGACGACAGATTTCATCATCGCGCTTTTCAAAGCAGTCAAATAAACATCATGGATTCACCATATCAATAGCGCCCTAGCGCATCCTGCAGCATTGTCATTCCAATGCAATGGAAGATTTCACGCCTAGACTTTATGCAAGTAGGTGGCTTTTGGCAACTACATTGCATTGGAGGATATTCGACTCTGAGTGCTACCTAGCGAGTGAAGAGAAGGAATCGATCTCAATTACTCTTTTTTGCAATTTAAAACATTATTTGGATATCCGGTTTTTGCTACCCGTACATTAAAGAGCCAAACGATCACGTCGAAATGTGTCACCATGACGTTTCCAACCATTTAACTCCCATTACGTCTTTTGGACAACAGAACTACGGCAAGCGGAGCTGTGAGCATAGCCCTTCATTGCGTTGGATACAGCATGACTGAGCGTGTCTGGCCAAGTGAATAATCTGCGTCTATACAATCCGGGTTCTACAGTCTGGCGCGGATGTTTAATAGCACACGTATCTTTCGTATCAAAAGGCGTAGCTACCACTATCGCCCTGTTGTTTAGATTGTCTATATACGGTCTCTATTCGTAAAGAAGAGAATGGTTTTCGTCTCATCCGCAACGCTGCGATGCAGCTTTGCAAATGAGACGAAAAAAAACTGCCGTTGCTGCCTCATGGCAGTTTGGGATAAATATTTTGTGCCAGACTTTCCACTTCGTGTGGCGACGTTAGTAGTCACCAAAGCTTTTTTGATTCTCTGTGATCGTAAATGCTAGGATGCATTGGGAAGGCTAAGGCGTGACACCATCCAGCCACAGCCCTGTGGGGGGAGTCCTATAGAGTTTTCAGAACCGTAGGGCTTCGACGTAACGCCTCCACAGCGGCAGCGCTTTAGAAACTAGTCAGCTCTACAGCCGCGTTGTAGAGATGGTGTGTAATCAGCATCCCGCCTCGTCAGTATGTTGGGAATACTCCAGCTGTCGGGGTTGCAGGAGCAATACGAATTCTGTGTGTGGTGAAACGCGCGGGAGTCAGTCTCTCAGGGCCGTAATAAGCACTGCAGTAGGATTTTTGAACATTTCGTCCCAACATCAGCCATGTGTGTTTTGTACGAATGTGCCACTTTCACGTGAGGCATAGCGCTGCAGAATGTAGTACGTCTTTGATTACATTACAATCCTGAACGACAGAGGAAGACAAACCAATTGCGAATAATATTTGTATGGCTCCATTCTACGTCCACGCTAACCTCTGATTTGCGAGACGTTAAGTATATTCGCATAACCTGCATTTGTCTAGCTGTGTGTACAGTCTACTCATTATTTCGAGGGTGCATAAAAGATGCATCTGAGTAGATTGCACCGCTCCATATTTAGACGAACTCTTAAATTTTTTTGTTTTGTTCCCGAGCACCTTCCATTATCTGCTACGAAATAACTGCCATAACAGCAGTATATATCCTGACGAGATCACACTCGTATCTACATTGAAATTACGGATTACGCGCCACTCGAGTAGAGACGAAATCAAGTGGAAGCTGCATGCTTTACAGCAAGTGCAGCGACTTTTGGCAAAAACAAAGACCTTTCGGTTTATCTGTAACACGCAACCTAAGAAAAGCAAGGAATTGAAATTTTTGGATCCAGTCGAGTGCTCTGACGCATGCAAGGCGCTGGCAAAAGAAACAGGAAACGCGCATAGCAAGCGGTGCGCAAATATTTATTTCAACATCCACATGATGCTCCTGAATGCAACAGCCTTTGTACTAACAAGTTGCATGTTCCAGAGCCTTTACTGACGCTATTGCATTGTCGTACCAGATTTTCTGTTTTCTCTTCATTGGTTCAGCATTTCCTTCGCCCTCTTGGTATAGCTTGTGTAACATGGTCGTATTGCCCGAACAGCAGAACCGCTCTTTAGATGGCGCTAGATCCATTGACAGAAACAGATATTTCATGGCAGGGAGGTTTCACGTGCAAAATCCGACATCCTAATGACTAGAAATACCGTTAATGAATAAAATTAACTTCTATAATGAAGGTTAGCCTTGCTATTCTATCTTTGCTTTGACAAAGACACCGACAAATGATGTGAGTTTAAATGCTATGGCGACAGCGCTATTCGGGACTGTTGCATACTTCTATTACTCGTGCGGATCCCAGTCGACAGCAAGGCAAATGGTTGAGTGTTTCCGTTACACATCACAACCCACGCGTGTTCATTCATAGTTTTAGACAACCCCAGGAGCTCAACGGTGTTAGGCTTCAGTTGATTTGGAGACGCAAACATTTTCTAACCGAATGCAGTTTGCTTTGTGTACGGCTACATGACCGTTTTGATCGAGTTGTCATTTCCTTCAACCTAGACTATTTTTCGGTATACCGCCACTTGTATCATATTCCAGTAGCCAAGTTGATCTGGAGACGCAAGCATTTTCTAACCGCAAGCAGTGTGGTTTATGTACGGCTACATGGACGTTTTGATCGCACTGTCATTTCCTTCTGCCTAAACTATTTTTCTGTATACCGCCACTTGTGTCATCTTCCAGGAGTAGACATAGAGTTTATCCGCTTGAGATATGTGACATGTCAGGACAAACACGCTTTCCGGTGGCTTGGCACCCCTACGTTTCTCCGTATTTTGCTCCTAGTCTCCCACCATAGAGCTCGCCAGCTTTTTCCATTACTTCCGTCTGCTGCATCTCCATGCATCGTCTCCGGCTTTGAACGTTGCCTACGTATGATCATGCATGCCAATGTGAAATTATCCACCGAGTAAAATCGAGGATCATCCACTTTGCTCTCATTAGAATCGTTGATAGCCACGCATAAGGTACCTGAAAGCGACTTTGCCGTGGTTGGTGCTTTACAATATTCTACCCCTGACAGATAAAAACGTCTATTCAGCGCGCGCTTCCTGCATACAGAAAATAGACTTACTATAGCCAGGAAGCCTGTCACATAACGGCCGCGTGAAAAGGCACATCAAAACTCATTCATGTATATTAGATGAGCGTTAAGCCCTAAGTACAGTGGGATTTTGGTGCGCAGCTGCGCAGCCCCAAGTCTACATGACATTGCCTCCGTAAAATTAAGTTTGCCGTAGCGGTAGCGTGCGGCCTCAACGTAGATAGAGTTCTGCTCGATTCCAATAAGACGACCCCAATCAGCCTGTGTAAATTTGGCTTATACTTCGGCTACGCATTCCTGTAGTTGACGTAGGACTGAATCTGGATGTGTGTGAAATGCGGTGGACCTTCTCGTAAACCAGACATCGTGCCAGGTAAATCGATAGATATTATGGAATGCTATAATGGTGTTGTCAAAAATGCAGGTCAGCAGCATTTTGCTGCTGAGCTGCATTTCTGTTGCGACAGTTTTACAAGCAGAATCAGCGTGGAATTACCACGCATATTAAAGGACGCAGCCTCAAAAGTCACCTCAACTTCCTTCATCACTTCAGCGCTCAATAAGTTCGCATGAGATGCGTTAATCAAAGTCACTAGGTTCCCATGCCTCGGTACTCCGAAACTTTCCAGAGAACAGCGGAGTACGCCCGAAGTAGCGGGCTTTAGCATTCACGTCTTCCATGTATACTTTTTACGTTTGGCTGCAGTGCTTCTGACAAAACTGTAGCAGCCGTGATCAGCCAAAATCTCTCTGCTCTATTCCCAATGCTACTTTGGGAGTGATTCGCCTTTAATCAGATGCCCGCCTCCATGTTCACCGGTAAGCGTTGCATACAAATGCCACTACCCGACTTCCCGACGCAAAACACCTGAAAAGAGTAAACGTAAATTGGACTAGAACCCCTATCACCTAGGAAAGCTCAATACATTTTTTGTGCTTCCTCTTTTGAAGGAAAACCATACTATTCTGAAAGTTTCAAATAAAACTACGTGAATATATATATATCTATATATATATATAAATATATATATATATATATATTTATTTATTTATATACCGGTTTATTCGTTTTTGGTTGTCTACAATTTCACATTATTTGTTTAATTTTAAAATACTTTAAGAATCGAATACTTCATTCATCATGCAGTAGAACGAAACTGCACGGCTTACGCAGAACGCCGTCTCCTTCGCCCGAGCAATTTTACTATCAGCATCTCTGTTAGCTCATTGGTAGAGCGCGCCCCTGATAAGGGCGAGGTACCCTGTTCAGCCCCAGGACGGACTAAATAAAAAATGATTTTATAGATTATATAGTATATTTACTTTTTATTTACTTTTCATCCAGCGCGTATGAACGTAGCAACAACTGTCCTGTTCGCAGTGCAACAGCTTTAGCTAAATTGCGCACTATTGCGCACTTATATTTAATGGAAGCTCACTGTCATCTGCAATTGTCGGAAGACACGTCTGACACGCGTTCCTCGCTCCCTCTTTTTGCGACTGCTTTTCTTGGTGAATTTTCGTCAACAGAAGATGGAACATGCGGCTGAACTGGCACGCTTCCATCAGCACTCTGAAAGCAAACAATAGGGCACCTGCACAAGTGGCCGGCGCTACAAGGCATGAAAAAGACGCTGACTCTGAGAATTCCACTTACGAAGAGGCTGTATACTGCATACTCAAGAGACACAGGCTGTATTATGCCTGGAACGAGCTTCCTTGAACGTTCTTCGTTTATGGCATTAATACACAGTTTTAAGAATAAACAAAATAGGCGTCTGGACACGAGTTTCAGTAAAACAGGTGCGGCGTTTTGATCCAACTGCTCACGACAAAACGTCCGTGAAGTCTTTTCCCAATGCATCAGGCATTCTCGCTCGTTCTGGAGGAAGCTTGTCGCAGAATGACACGGCATGTTACAGCCTTAACATACAACCGTTCGTTGCTTCAGAATCAAATCCTGCAGTTCTGCAGGACCGTATTCCCTACTGTCAACGTCTTTGCCATGGTGACCCTTTCAAACAGTTGCTGGCGTCTACTTTCGTGTCACGCCACTTCGAAAGATAGCTTCTAGGAAGCGTCGTCCACGATGGCCTCACCCAAGAGTTACTGCCGTGCTGTTACTTTGTCCCGTCCGTAGATCATCTGTGTTGCGCAGCCAGTAGTGTTTCCACTTTTCCAGGTGCCAGAGAATTTTATAGTATCACGCACCAAAAAGAATTTATACTTGAATAACAGTCTCCGATACCGCTGCACCGTGTTGACATTTTTGAAGAAATCTCTATGACTCGTCTACAGCATTAAAATGAAAAATTCAAACCACAGTGAGAAAGCGCGCTATCCTATCGAAGTAGAAGGCCACCAGCTGCAGGTGGAAAGCCACGGGTAGTGTCTGTCCTTGCACAGGGGATGCACGGCAGCCTGGAACTAACGCTGAGGCGACAGACCTCATTTTAGGCGAGGTACAAGAGACATCCTACACCAATAATAAACTTCCATACGACTTCTCAGCGTGACTGCACCACACACCAGGCTCCACTGCATGCTTCCGCGCTTGTACACTCCGCTGAACAATTTTCGGAAGGCAAAAGAGGCTATAATATCAAAACCGCGTCGTGCTGGATAACGCTACTTGGCCTAACCATCGCAGAGTTAAAGACACCGTGGAAATATACATTTTCCACGCTAAATAGCCTTGTTTCCATTTCTTAGCGGGTTATTTTGTAGCACTTAGTTCCATACAACGGAGGATCACCTGCATCCGAGAAAAAATGACTCCTAATAGACTTCCAACTGGAGAATAAACGTTATCTACAGTGTAACGGAGACCCGTTTTCCAGAGAAACTACTTAATAAATGACTCTCACGCTGTTTAAGAGCCCTGTCGTCTCATCTATAACAGGAAGATTCTTGCACATCAACGTTTTATATAGAGCTGCAGTTCGCTCTTCAGAAAGGCTCATATCGGTGCGGCTAGTCCTTTGCGTCCATCACGGAAGCGCTCATCAAGAGGCTCCACGTCTACATCCTCAAGCGGAGCCGCTGTTATTTCCTTTTCCCCGTGAAGGCCTCATAAAGTCAAAAGCAGTTTGCATCGAGAAAACCAGCATCTCTTTTCATGCAGTGGTGGTTTAACCAGATCTTATAACCAGGTGAACTAAGCGAAGTTCTTTAGTTCTTCGTCCCACTGGACTCAATGCTTTATCCTCAAGCTACTACGAGTTGAACAGCATGTGGCATCGCTTTATTGAGTTCAAGGCTTATGAATCTCTGTGTCCAGTCTGTCTCTTGAATGAGTCGGAATTCGCCTGTGGATCTTGCTACGCGTCAGCACAGAGCAGGATGCTGAGTGGGAATTAGTAATTTGGCAGTATTGTCGTTGTTTTGTAAGCTGCTGCCACTGTTCGTTGCAGGTATACCACATGGAACAATTCCCAGCTTTTGAATAAGCCTACGTGTTTCACGGCACTGCCGATAAGCAGAACAAACTCACAGCCTAAGGATCATAATGCCGCTCGCCACAAAACAGCGCTGCACCGCTAGTTCTCCAAACTGGGTCCACATGGGAACATGATAGGATAAATGCTTGCGTCTTCATTTACGTGAATCTCTTAGATCATTTTTTTACTCCGACTTCCGAGGTCATATGACAGAGAAACACCAAGCTAAAGTGTCTGCTCGATTACAAGGAAGGCTTGGAGCCAGAAGAGGAGGGTTCCTCCCCACCTGCAATGTTTAACGCTCAGACAAGCGGAGCACAAGCAGCAATACCGCGTGAACCGTGAGCCCACCTGTCTTCAGCTACACATAAGAGCCCGGAATGCTGCTGTGCTCCTGTTATTGAGTTGGCTCTCCGTGATGCCACCATGAATGATAGTACTTTTGCATTTTTTAAAGCCACTTGTTTTTGTTGTTTCGCACTTGCAATCACAGAGCAGACGTCAGAGATGAAAATGCGTTGCTGCTGGTTCGCGTTCCGCAAAATTCCTGCAACCAGAATACTTGCGATGCTTACGTTTTTAACCGTAGGCATCACGGTCAACATGCGTATGCTGAAAACTTTGCTGAAGTATCTCTAGGTTGTTCTGTGATGACTAGAAACCAATGAACGTCCTCGGCAGATATCCCCAGCCTATTTCTGTCTTTATCATCTTACCGCGTTCAGATAAACGCGGACTGTCACTTGCCCTCTATTATATGAAGCTTCCCACAACATTTCAAGGGCATTGTTTCCCGTTTCAGCGCTTTCCAGCTTACTCTGCTTTCACTGAGCGGACTCTTGTCATTCCTGCGCGCTCAGCTTTTTCCAAGTCCAAATAAACACAACAGGAATTCTCGTATCTCCACTGTAGCAGTCGATCGTGGGAAATCGCATTCTCAGACACTACTACAGCATCGAGTAAAGGCATGTCTATCCACTGAATACTTTCCCGTGTGCCTTTTTGCCTGAGAACAGTGTCCGCATTGCAAGGATATTGTCGGGCAACACGCTGTAGCATGTTTCTTCAATTTTCCACATCACTGCAGTGCATTTCCCAGATGCTCTTCCCTGCTGCTTCCCAGGGCGTCTTGATAACGGTTCTACGCAGCCAACAGTGAATGCTGTTTTTGCAGCTTTTTCTCCTTACATTTGACAAACCTAACGTGGTACTGTTTTCAACGTACACTTGAACTTACAAGCAACCCTCATTCGTACTTCTGTGTGAGCTTCTTCTGTGTGAAAGTATTGTGCTGCATCAACGCACTTAATAGAATGTAGGCCTTGAGCCCTGACTACATCCATATCCATAGCTTCGTCCCACCGAGCTTTACCGAGATTCTTCTCACAGGTCCTCACCTACTCATCGTGGCTGCTTCAAGCGTCTTAGGAAAAACGTAGTAGGTCGATATCACACAGGCAATTTCCGCTTCTACGGCATTCCTAACGTCAAAACGATCTGCCTGTGCATTTCATGCACCATAAGCACTTTCAAAAGCCCTCTGTGACTAGCCCATTGCTTCTTCCCTGCATCGGAGCGCAGAGGCATTGTTAATGGACAAAGCATCAAGCTCACTTCACGGACACAAGCTGAATTCAACCGGTAAGAAATATAGGAAAGCACTGGTGGCTACACGTCTTCTAGCGATATCTACCTGCTGTTCCTCATAACAGGATCGTAGCTCTGCATGTTCAATATTCTGGTGCATCTGCGGTTCTGCGGTGGCCGGGCGAGAACCCATGCAATACAGTGTGGCATCATGCGTGAGCAGGGTTAGCTTCGCTGAAGCAAAAAAAGTGGACAGTACGTTCATAAACGTACAAGAGGAATTCTCTTCTGGCTGCCGCTCACTCAAGGGACTTCAGTAGGAGCACCGCTGATGGATACTGCATTCTCAGCACAATGCGAACGTAATGAAGCAGTTGCCTTTTCTTCCGGTTTGAGAGCGCTCTGCCACCTACTAAAAGTGAATTACCCGTGTGAGGAATAAATGCTTTTATGGGCTTAGTAATCATCTCGCTTAGCGAATATGCATTTCTCTTGTTCCAGTAGATTTCGGTGAAGGCGCTGGTTTCTGCACAGGAGAAGACCTTTTGAGGTGGCGTTTTGTCTGTAAGACTGTCATCGTATATCTCCAGCGTGCATAGCCGGAAGAAGAGAAACAGGCTTTTCACGCTGGAGATATATGAAAGTCTCATAGACAAAATGCCACCCCAAAAGCTCTTCTATTGCTACAGGAAGTAATGACCCTAGAAACCGCAGCTGCATATTCGCAGCTGCGGTTTCTACGATCATTACTTCGTGTAGCAATAGTGCAGATAATTCTCCTCTTTCTTAGCTTTCTTGGTGGCAGCTGCGGTTTCCACGGTCATTACTTCCTGTAGCAACAGTTCAGATAGTTCTCCTAGTAATCACCTGTACTCTCCTGTATTAAAACGGTGAGATCCAGAGATACTTTTACTTGCCAGCTTCTCTTCAGCTTCTGATTTCACATACTTTTCGCTCAAGGTTTTCAACGGCCTTCACTGTGGAGAAGTACTGGTTCTTCAGAGCCGAACTCGTCTGTGGCCCAGCCTACCGAGCCTGCGTACACTGCTAGTGGTCTTTTAATCATATTTGACCTAATGGGTGTGCTAGAGAAGTATTTCTACATAATAAAGGGATTTGAAGGCATACATTGCAGCGCTGTTAGGATTATGATATGCTGGCAGTTGTCGGCATGAGTAACTGCCATTCAGGAATTCGACGAGGAAAAACAAATAACTAAGACCAATATATTTGCTGTTCTGTGATTTCGAAGTGTAGACTCTAAGTCTTTGTACAAGAGGCTCATTATGTAAGTGCTTCGCTCATTCACCCTCGGGTCAGCGCACTAGGAACGTACAGCTTCTGAAATTGCTCCAGCTGGGAATGAACAGTGCATGTCAAGAGCTGCTCCTGGGATAAATGGAAACAAGTGGCTGCGCGTGCAGTCCTATAAACCGGGAGGATTTACTCCAATCGCTCCTTGGAAAGCGTTCCCCTAAGTCACCACAACATGTTTTGAAGGCGCAGAGGAAACGAAAAGGCGTAACGAGAAATGAAGAAACAGCGGGATAAGATGTACTTCGGTCAGATGGATTGCATCTAGGGGTACTACGGTATTGTCACAGTTTGAAGGTTGGAGAAATCCGCCCGGAAAGCGCAACATACCGATGAAAAGGCAGCCACTGACTGAAATAGCTGGAAGCTTGTGAAACTCAAATGACAAAGCTTCGCACACCGGGTCTATGTCAAACCGTGTGTTTGACAAAGGAGAGCGATTTTATTTCACAAATAAGCTGCAATATTTCGCAACACATTACTTTGTTTCTGTGCGAACACTGCACGTAGGCCATGAATTCATGACCAAAATAAACTATTGGCGTAGGCGTTGTAGTAGGAAGGCCAGGAGTGGAGCGTGCTATGCATGCTTTTACCCCGGCGGACGAGATATATTACCTATTGTGGAAACGACAAATTCAAATGAGTTTGTCACCAAAATAGATCTGGCCCATAGGATCGCAGGCTCATGCCTCGAGTTCCGGAGAGTAGTCTCTCCGTGGGCTGGAGCAGTGCGTCCGTAACCATTCTGGCCTCTCGGTCAGTCTGCTGAGTTATTCCGGGGAGGTGTGCCGTGGCTAGATTTCTGCCACCATGGAACAGACGCTAATTTTATAGAGCGCCCAGCCCAGCCCTCTATTGTTGGCCTTCAGAGGTCGAGCTTCTACTGTTAGGCTTTAGACGCCCACGGGAATCCATTAGCGGGCTCATGCACTACAACTTCCCTGCTGCCCAGCTGGATGTCGCCCTTGTCAGTTAGTTCCATACGGCGCGCATCATTGCTGCGTGCTGTGGCTGTTCGTCTTAGTTGCGTACGCTATCTCCGCCTATGCACGAGTGGAGCCTGGCTTATGAGTCAGTGTTGCCTATACCATTGGTGCTACCACTTATTAGTGTTGGTAGTGCCTAGCGTCTATTATTACAATCTAATGTGCCTAGTTTCATAGCCGTACTCTCAACGTTGTAGTGAGGACGCAGTGGAAGCGCAGGTGCTCATGTCGCCGCATGGGCACTGCCATCTTCCGGACCACTTCGTGCTACGGATGGGCACTAGAAAACACAGGGGTGTTCTGCTGTGGAGGCGGGGGCTGGGCGCGTAGTTCATGAGGCTCGCAGAGTCGCGAGGCACACGCCGAGGCGGGGCCTGCGGGAGCGTGCTGAGTTGATGCCTTTGTGAAGCGGTCTTCGGGGAAGTTTCGCTGCTGGACAACTTACTGTGCTTCATTCTCAGAACTACGCTGCTCAAGGATATATCATTGCTTGTTGTTTAGAATCCGCATAGCACATGTGCTGACACTTAGCGCGCATGATATGGATCCCGGTTCGGCCGGATAACTGGCGGAATTACTTTGCCATTGGGGGTTCAAGGCTAGCGTCAAGAGCGGCGACAGTGTCCAGGTCTGCCGCTGTAAGCGGATTTTTCTCAATCATGATCACGAAGGGTGAGAGCTCTGTTGAGGAATGGCTAGTATCTTTGTAGGCTAAGTTGAGTGCCAGCAGGAGCCCTCGCAGTCTTGTTCATCGGACTGAATGTATATGCACATCATCTCCTCTCGAGTGCAGTTAACTCTATTTTGCCGTTTGTCTAGGGGTGCAAAGAGGACGACAGCGCCCGCTTGATGTTGAAACGGTTGCATAGCTGGGCCGAATGTTCGACTGAAGACGAGGATCGCCTTCGAAAGTAATCACGTGATGGAATGGATAGTAGCGGAAAGGCGGTTTTTCAAGGGTACCACCGCATTAGAGGCGGGGTATGACCTCTTTGTTGGAATAAAGTGAGCCACCTTGCTGAGGGAATCAAGCAAGACGAGAATAGAGTCGACCCCGACGGTAGTGATAGGGGGATCAGTGATGAAATCAAGATTCATGTGGTTCCGACGGCGCGACGGAATAACAAACTCTTAAAGGCCTCCAGGCTTCTACTCTAGTTCTTACGAGGCGCGGCATTGCGTCCAGGACACGACGTACGGCTTGTTGTAGGCTCGCATGCTTGGCCATTAGTAGTTGCTAAGGGCGAGGAATGTTTTGTTCTCTCCGAGGTGCCGTGCAGTTACAGGATTACTACATGCCTACAGAACGTATGTGACTTTATCGGGGAACACGGAACGCAGGTGCACCAAAGACCGTTGATGGGGACATGCAAGTACGGAGCCTCGTAAGGGAAGGCGAAGAGGCTATTGCGGAAGTCGATGAGGAGGTCCTAGTAGGCCTGTGCGACGGCAGCGGTAGACGGGTCACACGAAATGGAACATCTTGGGTACGAAGGTGACCAGTCCTCGCCATTAGGGGTGCCGAGGACGCAGGCGGCAACGGGAACGGCTGAGCGGCGGAGCCGGTTTCCTGCGCGGTAGAGGACGAAGCCCTGCCAACGCGCGGTAATCGGTAGGTGCCCTTCGCGTGTTACGGGTCCGGTCGCGCTGGCTTTGAAGTTCGGCGGCTGGAAGCAGTGGAGCCGTGGACTGCAGGGCGGGGCTGTTAGGCGGGACCGGGTAGAGAAACAAGAAGCGCGCGATTGCATGTCCATGACCTGATTTTTCTCTCCCTGGAGGTACGTCCTGGTGAGGACGGGAAATTCTTCAACAAAGTCAAGCGAACAGGGTGTGCAGCCGCGAAGAGGCTTTGGCACTTTGAGCTGCTGTATGTACCTAAGGGCCTGGGGATTGCTGGAGGCTCTGAGCTGAGCGACCCCGGAGAGCTGCAGCCATTTGTCCACCTCTGTCAGGACGGTTAGGCTCTTTTGGTCTTAGGTCGAATATTTTTGTTAACTGGGGTTCATGACCTGACTAAGGAAGCGGATTGCTTTGCCAGCTCGCACAGGGTCACCATTGGCGTAGCCTAAGGCGTTGGTATGCAACTCGAAAGGTTCGAGGTATGGGGAACCTGCAGGGTGGTGAATTCAATTAAACGTTGCTTTACGCAACGCACCGCCTGTGTGTAAGTATCTAGCCAATGCAGGGGGTGCAGTTACGAGTAACATCTACAAGGGAGCGGGCGGCGTTAGGTTAATATAGGTTGATGAACATACACTAGTACTTTACCGTGGCGAGAAACCGGGGCACCTGTGTTTGGTTCTCCAGAGTTCCGCGCCACATGCGGATAGTCTTTATTTTATTTGCGGGAGGTTTAATGGCCTCAGCAGGACTGGTCCACTAGAAGGACGTGAGTTCGTGTTGCGTGGATCTGCACTTACTGATAAAAATCGCTCGGCAGATCCGGCTTATAGAAAGGACCGTCGACATAGTATGTAATGACTTCCTGGCCGAGTGACTCGCTGCAGATAGGCGTTTATGTTGGCTTGGAAGGTAGCAGGCGCCCCTTTTACAACTACCGTGAGTGCATTCAGGGCTTGGTAGTTAACAGCCGTGGGCATATGGCGCTCCCACTCTGATCTTCCCGCTTGTCTAACATGATGGTGGAGGTTCAGATGGACGAGCACGTCGGCTTTATTCACCAATTTACCGTCAGTCTGGCGATCCCCTGCTTGTGTAAGAGGAGATGGTCAGGTGCCACGCGGCAAATGGCAGACTTGGTAGGTAGCATCCTCGTCACTAGGAGAATGCGATGGTCGTACGGCTGTTTCAAACGCAGCCCAATAGGAAGGCTTTCGGGAAAGACGTTCCGGTGTGCCCGTAAGATGTCAAGCGACGCCTGAGGAGTGCTGCTCGACTCAGGCCACTCTATGCACTCATGGAACTGGGGGAACGTTATCTTAGCTGTCACCCACGGGAAGTCTTCGTCAAATGCTGATTACAACGGAACTTTGGAGCTGAGGAGGCAGAAGTGCCCACTGTTCGTGGTATGCTGAGTGGCTACCGCGCAGGAGAGCGCCCATTGCCCTTCAACCATCAATCTGGTAGTTGTGATCTCCCCAGTGTGAGACGAGGCTAGCACGAGGCAGAAACCATGTAAAGCATTTTCGAGGCTCCTCGTCTCTGTGTTTGCCTAATGAAGGAGAGCATTGAACTTGGCGGCCTTCGTCTTGGCCTCATCATGGGACTTGGGTCTTTTTGACGGCGGGTGCAGAAGCCCCGCCGCTTCTTCCGATGTCATGCCCGGCATCTGTTTAGCCAGATAGTCCTACGCCGGCTCCGCACGAGTTGTGTGGGTCTCTCCGTTAGGGCCAGCTGCAATAGATTGCTACAAACGAACTCGGACGATGGGCGCACCACCGGCTATTCACATGGGTTCGCAGCTTGCCGGAATGAAAGTACCATGCAACTTTGTGTTCCGTCATCCAGTCTAGCCCAAACACCAAGTCGTAGGGTATCGGTCCTCCGAAACAGCCACCCGACAAACGCTGTCGGCCACAACACATTGTAAACCCCTTCACGACGCGATCAACACGTAGATGGTGTGCATTCCCTATCGTAAAAATCCACTCCTCCGGTAGTCGCCACACGCTGAGCGGTAAGCATTTCAGTACTTTGGGGCTAGCGAAGCTCCTGGATGCCCAGGTGTCTAGGGGCGCATTGCAAAGGTTGCCAGTCAGTTCCACACTGGGCACTGCGGTCGTACTGATGCTACACAAAGCACCAAATGGGTTTGTCTCCCTTGCTGTACATATTTCCCACCACCGCAAAGGCAAGGAGGCGCCCTCCACTGATACAGCGCGCTCGTCATCTAAAGGTCCTCTCTCATTCTGAATCCTTTATCGGGTGACCTGTCGATACGGGACATCGTTACGCAGTCTGTTCTCTGTGTTCCTCCATAGTCTGTAGGCTCGCGCCTTGCGGCACCGCCGCCGCACCTGCTGGTAGCTCCCTTTCGAACAACCTCTTTCCCCAAACACGGGAGAAGGCGATGGCGCTAGGCCCTGCCGCTGCTGCAAATATCGTATCCTTCCCATAAGCGGTATGCCTATGACGTCCGTTTCCCACAACGCCTTGGCTACTACGCTTAAACGTTCCGCTCCTTTACCAGTGGGATGCGGCGGCTGCTTTGTGAACCCGCCCTAAATGTTTCCCTTTTGGCGTGTAGTCGTGCCGCAGTCCCTTGCGTAGTGCTCTACTCTGCCACAGCGCTTGCGGGTTTCCCCAGAAAGTCGAGCAGGAGCGGCGCGCGAGAAGCAGTCCCGTGCCGTATGCCACAGGCTTTACACTCATAGCGCTCCCCATAGGGGGGGCTACGGAAGATCATTCTCGGCCCTGTAAATACCGGCCGTTTGACGGTTCCCCTTCGCCCACGGGGTCTAGAGACCAGCTCCAGCCGCCATCTGTGCAATTCGTTGTCTGTTGCGAGGTTTCGAGCTCCGCCAGCGCTGCCGCTGCTACTCTCCAACAAGGAAACCGGGCTATTCCCCCGCGTGTTAGCGCCTTGCATATGTCACGGGGTAATCTGGCCAGAAAGCAACTGGCATGGCCAGCTGCAGGTATCGATGTACCTCCAGCAAGGGTGTTCGCGACGTGCGTGACCTACTGCTGGTGGTCGCCTGTCCACCACCAGCTGGCAAGTCGGCGTAGTACTTGCTCCCGGTCCACATGGATAAACGATGTAAGCTGTCACATTTTAATTGGGCCCATTCTGTCATGCCCATGTTGGTGTCCTCCAGGTACAGCCAATATCCCATGGCGTCCGTTCTAGATATTCTGGGAGATCGCGTTCCGATTTCGGTTGTCCTATACCTTAGTTCGTAAAGCGTAGCTTAACAATTCCCAAAAAGCTCTTCATGTTTTTACCGCTTTCTGTGGGTAGCTCCTGGTAGGTAACGGGACGCTCCGGCTTCCTCCTATGGAACACAATGAATTGTAACTGTGCTACGTCCCATGCTAACAGTGTGCAGTGCGCGGGGTCACCGTCTTAGTTAACCCAAGTACACATGGCAAATGAGTGGATGGTATGGGAGTCCTAATGGCTGCCTTCGGCGTCGCTTCAAACGAAGTATTAATTTCCTTAGGCGGTGCTAGTGGACTTTGGGGGAAAACAGCCGCCTCAGGAGTTCACATATACAGCTTTTGGGGTCCGTAGAGGTTGCGCAAGAAATGAACGCCAGTTAAGCACCTATGTAGCGGTCAAGAACCTCCCCACCCCCATATACAGTGAGCACACTTTGAACTCCTGAGGCGGCTGTTTTCCCCCAGTGTGCTCACTGTATATGGGGGTGGGGAGGTTCTTGACCGCTACATAGGTGCTTAACTGGCGTTCATTTCTTGCGCAACCTCTACGGACCCCAAAAGCTGTATAGTGAACGTGAACTCGTGGATAGTCTGGACACAGTACTGCATGTATTGTTGCTTCAATAAACACGTAAGTTCAGTTGTGGGATGCTTGCATAGGTATCCCTTTACCGACCATTATGTCCTTGGTACTGGCCACATTCTTTGCGGCTTGTTCTCTCGGAATTCTGCGAGCATTGAATGTAATTGAGGAAAGAGTCTGATCAAGCAGGCCAGCACCGTTCCCATCGGAAACTGACCCACAACAGAGGTGGACAGAGAGAAACACGTTGTTTGCCCCGAAACCCGTGATGGTAGGTTTCATATACGGCTAAGAAAAAAAAGCAGGTCAGTGCTGCAGCACTTGCCGCAACGCTCCAGCACTTAATTACCTGATACAGCTTCTGCAACTCGCAAGGGGCCCTAATTGAAAGTCCGCCCTTAACTTAGCGTCGTAGATATGAAATGTCCGCTTGAATAGGCTTTAGATCGTTGCTTGCACGCATTTCTGTAAACTGTCTTGCCCTTTTGCGCGAACGCTACTTCTCATCTATTCGAATTAGGAGCGTTAACCAATGAACGTAGAAGATCCTTCGAACATTTGCAGAGCTGTTCAAGGGGAGTATAAACGATTTAGCGTCGAATTAAAGACTTGGCTGAACCAATGGCGCTCAACGCAAAGCTGTACGAAGCACCGTCACCACGGCTGTTCATGAGCATAATTCGACGCGGCACAGTGCAGAGCAAAATGGCTCGTCTTTTACCGCAGAAAGCTCCACACTGTGTCTTCACTCTTGATGCCGTTCAACGGCGCCCATCGAGCTCGCATAGCTGTCCGTAAAGGCAGTACCCAGAAGTCACTGCGTCATCCTCGGCCCGTAGAACACACCGCTGAACTACTGGGGAAAAGTACGCAAGGCGAAAGCAGCCCCGAAAATCCTAAGTTTCATCGTGAGATCTAATAGATCAGCCAAACAGGGATACAGCAAAGGGTCATTTCCTGGGAAGAGGACGGAACGCGCTTCGGGGGGACGTCCTCAGTTTGCTTTGTGCTGCGCAGGCCCGTTCGATCGATGCATATACGGTTGCTTCTCATGAAGTCCCAACTTACGCGGGAACGACGGAATCTTAAGCCCCATGTCAAATGTTTGCCACTTGCTGCTGGAATGCTGCCACCTGGTTGCCAGCCTTTGCTTGTCACTCTTGATGGTGGTCTAGGCTCGTGGAGCTGCGTGCAGCTTCGTCGCCGCAACGTGTAACGCCGACGAACAAAAGGGAGCACTTATTTGAATGCTTACATAATGCCGAAGGAATTGCATAGTCCAGATGCACTGTGACTATCCTCATGAATCAGGGAAAATTGCCTGCAAAAGGAAGTCGAGGCAAAGGTGGTCGCCGAGACCTTCACACGGCATGGCTAGATGACGTGCCCTAAGGCACATTTGAGTACCTATTAGCCTGTGTGCTTGTGAGCAACGCCTACTCTCGTGGTGCTTAAGTTGTCAACGTCGATTTCAAAGGCCCCTGAGACATGCAGAAACCACACGAATAGTTCTCTGCACAGCATTTGAAATCTTTTGGTAATCGGTCTCATCGTTGCACTCGACTCGCGTGCACTTGGCTGCTTCTTTAAAGTTTGTACTATTCTAACTGCTCCGGACCAAAGCGTCGATGCTTTCCCCTGAAACGTTCTTTCTAACCTCTAGCAAATGCCAGCTGCCATTAACGCGACCTTACGCGATGAGTCCGGTCCAGACTGCCTTACAATAGGCACAAAGGATTCATCCCATACAGCAGCATTCAGTCGCCAGCTGCAGCAGCTCGAAGCAAATACGCAGCTAGTCGTTACAACTATGCAATCATGAAGGGGAAGAGAGACAACTCATTCACGCCTACAGGCGACGAGGGTAACTGTGAGTATAGATATATTCAGATACACCAAACTGGATGTTGATATTTGATAAATTCTGCGAATGATGATGCTTCTGCACGCTCCAAGTGGAGGCGTAAGCGTACCTTCTGCAAACTTCAACTGTCCTGGAAGTCCTGTTGTCTGTGAAAGAAAGCAATGCAAGAAGTTCATAGCATTCACCATGGTTACGCAAGTCCGCCTCTGTGATATCTCGTAAAGGACTCCCTATATCACTCTGGTCCACCTGCAATGAAAGGATAGAGCCACAGTTTACATTGGCTGTAGCCAGAGGAATGATTGTTCCCATGGCTAACACAGGCAAAATATAGCACGCGCAGCCCGAGAAGCAGCGAGAAAAACCGGGTACCAACTGTGGGGAGTTCGAAGCGATCACGAAAGCAAATGAAGACCGCTCTCACAGTAACTGTAATCGGCAGTGCCATAAATTCCAAAGGAGTGTCTGTGTGGAACATGGAAAATTGGCGAATTGAAAGACCTCCACGGCGATGCACCTGCGAATTGACGTAGCAAGCCACCGCCTGTGCCAACTCCTGTCACTGCTACGGTTGAACACTTAAAGTAACTGCTTCGCCGTAGGCGAACTGAACAATGCGGTAGAAGCACGAAGGTATCGATATCTACCAGGAAAAACAAGGCGAGTCTTGTGTTGAAGAATGAGGTCTCCGTGATGTTCAACATGCGAAATGAAATCCTGAGGCCTTGTGGGCGCTCTGCATGCATATAAAAGATGCATCCAAACATGATGCCACTGAATTTTTGAGGTAGTGTCGCCATGTGGAAAAGGAACACTGCTGACCTGGATGCTTGCCCCTGTTTCCCTGCACTGAGGGGATACCTGTGTTCCCTCCTTCGCAACTCTTCAGTAGTACTGAATCGTTTGAAGGCCTAGCCATGTACGTGTGGCTTGACATGCCTCGCTGGTACTCTTGCGACTCCTTTCCAACGCTGCTAGGAGACTCATGCCCTTCATTCACATGTTTTGAAGATGCTGCACAGAGCCGCCACACTTTGTGCTGGAATACTCGGAAGCCAACCCCAAGATGCCAAGCTGCTTCAGGGAATCCGGTATCAGGCCCTTGTTTCCAGAATCGCTTACCCCCCTCTTCAGGAATTCCTACAAGAAGTGGCTCATGGAGAGGCGCGTGAGGTGTCCCCGAAGAATAATGTTTAGAGCTTTCAGAGTGGGTTCGATGACGACCAGCGGGCATCGGAAGACTTTCGCCAACTACCAAGGTGGTGCCAGGTGGTGAGGGCTCCACAGCTGAACTAGGTTTACTTGGGCGAGAAAATCACACAAACACAATACTAAATTACGAAGTGCGTAAGAATGGTGCACTGAAGTAGTGCGACTAACTCCCCATTGCAACTGACTCTGCATCTTTTCAATAGCATCTTGCACAGCAACTATGTGGTTTTGTTTTGTTATGCCTACCCAGTAGAAACGACAAGCTTCTGTGTAAATGCTAGAGCCCATTTTCTTCTCGCTGCAGAGGAAAACTTCTGGAACACTAGGCCCAGGATTAGGGAATTTAACAGGACGCCCGTGACCACAATGGGGGTCACCATGATGCTTGAGGCACGGCACGAAGGGTACCTGCGCAAAATAAAATGGTGTCATAACCCCTACACAGCGATTTGTACTGAATGGAAAGCTTTTCCAGAGCTCATGCGGTCCTGCAGCTAGTGGGCACCATTCGCAGCACAAGAACAGAAGTGTGAAGGGTGAGGACTAGGACATGGCGAGCACGAGAAAGCTAGAGTAATACACATGTATCTGATGAAAAGCTTCAACTTGATGCATGCACAACGCGTTAGGTTGCCAAACCACGCGAGAAGAGCTGGGGTACCTCGGGCTCCCATAACCAATGGCGAACATCGTTTCGACGACGAAGAAGAAGTAGTCCCAGTTTGAACTCGAGCTCCCGAGGCATTCATCTGCCCTTGCTTCCGTTGCAATGAAAAGAATCACTGAAAATGCACCCGCAGCACAGAAATGTCGCTCCACTAACTAGCAAACGGAAATGCCGAGCGGCTCGCGGGGAAGAAGGCCTGGGGCTGTGTTATACTCGTCAAATATTCCGTAGGCATCTTCTCTTTCGTGACGCAGTCCTTCCACAGTAATAATCCCACTCGTGCATTTTGTTAGGTTTACTAACGCGAGAGAATTGCAGCGCAGATGACCACCGTGATGAAAACGAGTGCAACCAGCGGAAGCCATCGAAGGGCGAGGATTGCGTGAAATCTATCATTAATAAGAAATTCGACATATCCTCCCGACCGCCGGAAACGGTGCTCGAGGTTAAGCCCCCCATCTCTTCTGACGAAATCCCTCCGCAAAGACAACGTGTGTGTTGCCGGGGTATCCTCGTCCTCGGGGAATTCCACGTGGAACGAACGAACTCGCACGGTAGAGCCCCACTCTTCAGGTGCTACGTGCTTCACTCCACCATATCCGTGGGAGTCGAACATTATTTTGAAGTTGTATCTTATTTCGTTGTGTTTAACTGTGACAGGCTTGAGCAACGGCCCAAGTTGACCATACTTCTGACGAGTCCTGTGCAGAAACTTCTTCAAGTCTGCATACTCCAAGGAGCCCTTCACTATATTTAGCAAACTAACATTTGACTCATCACCTTCCGAGCGGGAGCTTTTGACCAGATCCACCAGTGAAGTACAGTCAGCTTGGCTGAATGGCAGAACGCGAAAACAGGGCAAGGAAAGAAACAACGGCACCGCCAAGGTGGGCCAAGAGGAACAGTATTTTCAAGATATTTATTTCGGTGAAAGTGGTGGACTTTTAAACGGAATGTGCCACATACACTGTGTTCACGAAAGCGTGGGCTACAGCATGTAAAATACAGGAAGCCGAGCATCCCGAGACAGCCCCAAGTAAAAGCCGTTGAAATAAAGCACAATAGCCTTCCTGATCTTCTCGAAAGCTTGCTTTTCCTCTGCCTTACTGACTGTTAGCTGTTGTTTTCGTTGGGCTGTATCAGCGAGACAGTGACCACAGCAGTCCACTGGGGGACAGTTGGAGTTTGACAGTCGAGTGCGCATTGGCACGGAAGAAACGGCCTTCTGGTTAAAGCCCTCTAGGCAGAATGAGAGGTGTAAATTGAATTTGTTTGCATATAAGTCCTTCGGTAGATTTGCTATTCCTGTGGTTGAGAAGGCGCTGCAGGCCTGAACTACCTGGGATCGAACAGAAGCGTCTCCGACGTCCAGCTCTGGTGTCGCGCTGCCGCCGCAGAACATATACTTCACCTGTTATATTTCCGACGTTGGAGCGTGAAACGCAATATGCAAAGCTGGCTTCCACAATGCTCGGCACGTACTAGGCTGCTTCACACCGCTTCATGCGAGTATTTTGAACTCGCATGAAGCGGTGTGTAGCCTTCGTTGTCGTCCATATGTCATCAGAAAGGCGAGAATTTCATGGAGAATACAATTTGACATAGCTCTTTGGATAGGCAACATCCTTTGGAGGGGCTGTGTATGGAAGTTTAAGCCAGCCCTCTCCTGTATATCTCATGCGTACCCAGTAGCCATTTACTGCGTGTGTGAGATGGACTTGAAAGCCAGAAATGATTTCTGCAGCTTATACAGCCAAACATGTTCATTGTGCAGCCCCACTTTGGCGGGAATAACCTTTCTTAGAAGAATATGCCGTAAGCAACGTGAGCGAGTTACTTGAAAGGCTTTTGGAGGAGTGAATGATCTAGTCTTACAGTTGCAGCTTGGTGATGCTCTGTTTACTTGCGTATCCATGAAAGGGGCGAAATGCAAACAATCTGGCAGAACTAAGCGGTGTCATGGCTGTATCCATTTGAGGTGCTGTATGGGATTGTCGCATGTGATGTGCTAAAATGAGATACTTTGGACTTGAGCCACCAGAAGAATCTTAGACATGTATAGTCTTACTAACGATCAAGTTGCCCAGAATGTGCCGAGAGTAGGTATGTGCTAAGCACGGGGGGACAACGCCGGTGATGGCCCCGCAAGTATGCTGACGGAACGTATATTCCATACATGAGTCAAATTGACTGCTTGATATCTTATGCTCCTGCCTAATGTAGAGACAGTAGATAAGGTCAAAATGTTGACTGATGAGCTAAAGCTTCAGGGGCAACAGGCCCAACCTTGTTCAGATGCATAGCCATATGGTCGTGGTATGACGCAGAGCCACGACATGCTGCATGCGTGGCACTGCACGCCCCAAAAACGGAACCGCCTTCGACACTTTTCCAGTGCTACTTATTGTTTAGTCCCCAGTGTGGACGCTCTGTCTCTGCCTCTGCATCTGGGAATCAGCAGTTAGTCCCACTTGTTGGAATGTCGTACTGTTAAGTAGATGCCTTAAAGTCGATTCTCATGCTCCTTACTCAGCTCCAAAGACTCAGCGGTTTCGCTTGTCTCGTAGAACTGGCTGGATGAAGGCACAGAAGGTAGTAGGAGGGTGATCAAAGATTGGCAATACCCAGGTCATAGAGCGCCTGCATCGAAGCACTTTGGCTTGACTGAATTTCCATCACTCTAAGCACCTGCCTGATCACTTTGATAGTTCTAGTACCTGCCTGTTTCGAGGGAATGCCGCCGAAACTATGGATACGATAACTCGACGTGCACACCAAAAACATGGCGCGCTGCACTAACCGTTAAGCACATCATAGATCGAAGCATTAAATACAATTTCTGTTACATCTTGTGCTCCAAAATTACCTGGAAAAGGTCTGGAGTTCTTGAAGACCCCAAATTTACTGGCTAACAGAGCAGTGGCAAAGGAGTGGCCATACGCACGAACGATGCCAATGAGTTCCATCAGAATGTATCGTTGCTCACTATATCAAAGGCGCTTCAGCCAGTCATATGCACTAATTTCCCTCACCGAAGTGGTCTCAAGAGGCGTAGCATCTCCTGCCACAGGGAGTTAAAGATTGGAAATTGAACAAAAGAGTGGTTGTTTTGCAGCCTTGAGAAGCTTTTCACAGAGTAACAGGTCCTTACATGTAAACGAGACGTTTCGTGCAGCGGAAATGGTGATCCGTGTTGTGCCCTTCATGTGCACCACGTATGACCAGCCCTGCTGCACAAAGCGTGTTTACCACAATGCATAGGAGGCAGAGACTCTCCTGAAAGGGCTTCCTTCAGTTGCTGAATTTTGAAAGTGGCTTCTGGATAAGCAACACTAGCGTGCGAGTCAAGCAACGCCGACTGGTGTAGTGCCAGTGGTCATAGCAGCTCTCTGCTATGACGACTGGGACTACACCAGTTGCGTGAGTGAAATGGCTGAAGCAAAGCGAGGGTCCGTCCAGCGCGAGCTCAGCAAACGACATAGAAATGACGCATTTAGGAAATGCTTAGAAAACGTTTTGTGCCGGGTTTACCAGATCTCCGCAGCAGACACGCGAGCCAGGAATTTTACTGGTGCATCTGCGTCCGGAACGACAAGCTTGAATGCCTGCAAAACGGCGACTATTGCAGACAGAAACGAGTTCAAGCCCGAACCCTTACTTTTGTCTTTCTGCTCATTCTCTTCTTAATCATCCATGCTATTTTCACACACATGAGATGCACGATTGCTCATTGTCTGCACGCACCCTCGTGCCCATTCTGTTGGCAAACGTCGTACGTTGCCCCTGTCGCCTCCAGAACTCGCAAAGCATTAAAGTCGTTTTTTCACTTCAACAAAAGCGAGTATAACAGCACTAGAAACCACAAAAATATTACCTTTATTCACCAACGCACTAACCTTAGGCCACACTGGAGGAATGTAAACCCGTCAACTCTCTGATCAGCCTGCTTTCGCTGGCCGTAGTGCATGTCTCCAACCCTGAAACATCTAGAGAATTAGCATTGTGTGTAGTGCTTCTCGTTATGGGCAGTGGTATGCCAAAAGTTTTTAAACCTTTGGCCATATAGGCTGAGTTCGCGAACGTCGCCGTCAGCAGCGGGGCCCGATCAGCAGACCATTTAGCTCTCATCGAGCGAGTTTCCTTATCGGTCAATTAATAAGAAGAGTTAGTCGCTAAGATATATTGTGAACTGTTGGCGAATGAATCCACCTATAGTGTGTCCCATGCAAGACGTAGCACCAGGTCCTCATGCTTTGTGAATGCGTATGAAATGTGGGGCCTACCACGTTCTTCAAACGGTAGCAGTTACAAGTACCAGCTGCGGTAGGCGTGCCGCCGCCGAAGCGTGCAGTACAACAATGCAGCCCACTGATGATCTTCAAGGTAATAAAAATCATCGAATGGATTTAACGTAACAGCTGAGAGTAGTGCAAAGGTGCTTTACTCTCGGGCGAACAGGCCGAGTACGGTTGCTGTGTGACTCGGCATTAAGGACTAGAAAAACGCACTGAAGCTACAGTGCGCAGCATGGTCGCACAGAAATTGAGAAATGCCCGGGTCAACAAATGTGTACCTGCTTTTAAATTATGCTTTGCTAAGTGGAAACTTGCGGAGTAAAATAGAGCCACTTCCCTCGAGCTGCGACGCAAAGGACGGTGTATAGTCTGGAACTCCATCCTTGACAGCAGATGCTCGCAGCAGACGCAGAGTCTCACGCAAACAAAGAATTGAACCTCCCAACCTTTGCCAGAACGCCGGAAGAAAAGGCGCTGAATCTGCAACAACGTGCTCCTGAAGTTCCCAAAGAATCTTCTAACAGATTGGGTTTTGAGCAGGGCTCATGAAATGCCCATTTTTCCTCTGCTTTCTATGGCTGCAGAATTTTTCTTCAGAAAGCATCACAGGCGACGTTTGTAGCCCAACGTTGCGCTTTTATACTCCCAGCAAAAAGGGCGATTACGGCCTGTGTACGGGGTTACCGTGACCATATCTGCTTGGCAGGCGGTGAGTACACACAGATTCGCTGCCATGCGCTTACCAAGTTGGTTGGTCAAATGCTGTACTTTGCATAGTACGGGGAGTAGGAGGGCTACTGTATGCGATGAGTGCCAGCATCTAGTTGGTAGCCTAAATAATACTGCAGTCGCGCTTAATTACGCAGTATATGAGCTGCCCTTATTACTTCATAGTTGTATTCTCATAGCTACGATGCTGTGAGACATTAGGGCCTCCCCCTGATCTTACTGTAGGGTGAATTTTAGGTAGGAGTGTACATAAAAGTGGTGAGTTCTAGGATTACGTTTCGGCTAAAGTGCTGTCAAGTGACTATGCTATGAATTTTTGTGGCCCTTCAGCTGGTTCACGGGTGAATAAACACGCAATAGTGATTCATGCTTCTTGGTACTATGCCGTTCAATGAAGCCTACAGAACAGTTCTGTACCTGGAATCCCATTGAATTTTATCCCGGTGAATTTGCTTATCGATTCGTATAATTTTTCAAAACAAGGCAAGGAAATAATTGTTTCCTTTAAAGGAACCGGGCTCGCAGTAGCAGACTAGTTTCACGGTTCTGTGAGTTTCGTCACAGGGCTGGCAGTGTAGTGCGCTGCACTACAGTGATACTCTGAGGCAAGCCTCGAAGGTTGTACTATTTCGTAGTATAAAGGAAAAGCACAATTCTAATGATGTTAGCTAATGAAACGTTGCTCTGGTTGCATACCTGGCTCACTCCGGGCAGACTTCGGGGCTGGCAGTGTGTCGGCGGTACGGCCCACAATGGTATCCTCAACTGGAAACACAGAATGTTTCAAAACAGAATAACCAGAACCCAAATAATATTAAATATTCATTTTGGGTGCAACGCTTTGTGAATCCGATGTTATTAGATGTGTGCGCATCTCTATAGCTGGACCGGGATCGTTGCGGGCAGTATGCACACATCCGGCCAGCGGCGGCAGGAGACGCAGAATGTCTCCTTCAAGCACCCAAGAAAAAAGTATATGAGCACGAATGTACTTTTCAGGCATTATTTGGTAGCGATGCCGTTCAGAGATATGTGTGCACGTATGTTGCCAGTTGGGAATACCGTGTAGCCGCTAAGCCCGGACTAGCTCACAGCAGTACAGTGCAGCCTGGAAAAGCGTTCAGGAAAGTGTACTTCAGGATGAGTAGGCTGAAGTACTTTGTAGAGGTAAGAAGAACTCGAAGGGTGTCTGCTACTATCTGCTACCTCAACCTACACAGTCCTCCAACGATACGGCCGGGTCTGGTGTCCACTTCACCCATGTGAGGCTGACACGAGGCAGTTAAGCTGCAATGGACGGCACGTCCACTTCTTGAGGGATAATGTTCAGAGTAATATAGAAACACACTTGAAAAAACGACTTATAAGGATGTTGTTCTTTTAATGTGTAACAGAGTCTCTGCCTACTGAGGATATTAGCCTACGCGGCCAAAACAGAGGAGTGGCGTGGGAGCCGGGCTGGGCTCAGCTCTCTACAGCGTGATCCGTAAGTATGATAACTGTGTTGCACCACTATGATTGCCCAAAAGGATAAACACACAGATATAGCTGTAGTTCTTTGCTACATGCCTCGTGCACGAGACACTTCTGAAGGTTTCTTGAAGCGCTCGTTGCGAGAATCTAACACGTAACAAATTTGTCCTTCAGCTTGCTTCTTTTTGGATAACTCGGGTCCAGTGTGGCTGGCAGGTTTTGAGAAGAGGTTTTACTACTGCGGAGAGTAGCTCCTACGGGCGAGGATTCCCGTGCAAGCCTTCACGTGTGGGGGTCTTTACAGACGGAGATAAAAGAGGCCTCTTACCTGCCATTTTGTTGTTTTGATGTAATGCCAAAGTTACTCCGACAAGGGAAAGCAACTTCTGGCATAAGATAGAATGCAGGCCCTTGATTAGATCGGGCAAATACTGCATTGTGCGTTACCGCGGGAGTAGGAGTAAACCACGCAAGCAACCCAATTGGTAGTGAGCCACTCAAAGCTCGTCGCCTCGGTGTCTCTCTGTTTTTGAATACTTCAGTTCATACCTATCAGTAAATAAACTGCCAAAATATTGTAATGGCTTAAACAGCATCATTGTTTGCTCAATTTTCGGAGGGATACCTATCCCCCTAAATGTTTTGAACTCCTGGGCTCGCCACGATCCACTAACAAATACCCAACATAGTTTCCTGCCAAATGCGCCCGTTTACACTTGATTGTCAAGCCAGGAAAGTAAAAGAAAGAAAAAGCCGCAAATCCAAAATGACAACATACTCCGTGCATCGTCGCAAGGCTTACAACGTCGACCACTGGAATGACTGCGACATATATCCAACATTCGCAATTGTTCTCACGAAAACAGAAACCTCCGAAGCGCAAATCTCTGTTCTTGCGTTTGATGTGAAAGTGAAGAGCAAGGGTCGCAAGTACGCCTCATGCTGAACATGAATAGCTGCGAATGTAGTAGGGCCACTCACCAACTTCCGTCTAACTGCATTAAGCGCCCTACCACAGCATAGGCAAGATGAAGCACCCCCTAATGTTTCGTTGGCTTGTGTACCTAGTGAACACGTAGGTTTTTAAGTCATAGTGTAAAAGCCAATGACCGAAATGCGTTAAGTGTTGAATGCTGAAGATGTTCCTCGATCGTGGACTGCCCCACTAGCTGCCCTTGGAATAAATCTGACGCAGGCCTCCGCATGGATAGCTTGTTTCATATCATGTGCATGAAATATCCTCTGTTCTTCCAGGCTTCACAGAATACAGATTTAGAGTCTCCTGTGCTATGTCTAATTCTTAACCTTCTCTCTCAGCTGTGCTGCAAGCCCACTGCGCTGCACGACTTGCCTTCAAAAGCAACCCACTCTTAGGATTATCGAATTCTGTAATATGCGG
Source organism: Eimeria tenella (assembly GCF_000499545.2). Taxonomy (NCBI): domain Eukaryota; phylum Apicomplexa; class Conoidasida; order Eucoccidiorida; family Eimeriidae; genus Eimeria; species Eimeria tenella. Next base: position 34,789 of record NW_013543232.1, on the reverse strand, counting down.
AGTACTTCCAGCGTTATTCTAGGAGCTGCAGCGCCATCAATAGTGCAACTTTAGTCCAAGAACCCTTACGTGGGACACTGTCCTTCTTTATACATGCCCTTCTTATCGATACAAGCCACTTATGTGATTTCTAATGAAATATATTAGATTGGTGCAAGTGGCTTAGTCGCCTCCAGTTTGTGGCATCTTGTTCATTTCGACGGCCGAGTGATCGTGTGCACGTGGCAGAAATACCTGACCTCACTGCCACGTGTAGGAGCGTGGATTCGACGTAGTATTAAACCTATTGCGAGATCAATTTGCACCGGCGCCGTCAGACAGATTCCATGTTGGAGGGTGCAGGCTGCATCGGACGCTGTCAGCAGAGGCTGGGTCGACATATTTGCATTGAAGGAGAGCAAAGGATGCTTTCAAAGAGGAACCGCAATAAAAACAACGTGATCTACAATATCCAAACATTCCTGAAAGTTTTGTTCTGCATGTTGCTGGAACGGGTTTCACTCTAAGGCCTGCTATCCCCTCGCGCCGAATGGTCGTGACAGAACATGACACTCACGCACACATTTGGAATGGTACAGGTTTACCTTAGCATAGTATTGTAAAACTAGCGAGAATTTTTTTAAGGCTGTCAATTCTTTTTAGTACAGTTATTAAAGTCAGCTGTAGCGCGGTATTTTGGGTGCATCGGACCGAGGGCTCCCACCCCGCTGAAGGTCCCCTGCAGTGCGGAAGTGACCCTCGAAAAGTGTATCATTACCAACAAGGTGCACAACTTAAATATCTCCATAAAAAGGACCTCCTATAATTTAAAGAGAAAGTCGAGCCTAAGCAGGCTACTGTGAGGTGCGGTATTAGTGACAACTGTTGTAGATCTGCCTCACTGGATATTTTCTAGGAGCTCTGTATGCTGGCGCAGGCCTTCCATAGCAGTAAAACTGTTCTGTATTAGTTGAAATTAAACGCTCTTGTAAATTATTTCCAAACTAAAGGGTTTTCTCAGTAGTTTTTCTGCGTAGTCGATTCATTTTGAATTCGGCCCTAGGGAGGCGCCACATGTACCTTGAGTTTGTCAATTCTGCCCCCAACCACTGGTGCGTTATGTCATTTTAAAAAGATATTTGCAGACTATGATTGCATTACAGTCCACTTTAGGTTACGACTACGGTGTGGGCCGCGTGCGCAAGCCCACGTATGCCGGCTGTCTATTTGTTGAGTGCAGGTCTGAGGATACAAAAACAGCTAAGAAACGCGAAGATGGCTTCTCTCGAGCCTCTTGCAACGGTTACTCGATGGGTGGGATTTGTGAGCGGAGTGTTGACGATTATTTTATGGTGCTTTCAGCTATCGTCAACCTCCCCCTCCATCTCCATTGGTAGTGACCCTCTGAAGGACGTTAACAAGATCACATGGAGAATGCAGCTTTTCTCATTCGTGCCTAGCGTTTTCATCGACATTTGGACTCCTTTTGTGATGGGAGCTTGTACCCTTTTGGCGCACTTCCCCTCCTTCAACTTGAGCTTCATTAACGTCAACTTTGCGCACTACTTCATATGGTCCTTCTTGATGGCGTTGTTCGGTAACATGGGGTACGCTGGAGTTGTGGGAGTTGTCGTGGCTTCTGTTACTCTGCTGTCCTCTCTCCTCAGTTTAATTTGCGCGTTCCTCTACGATGGGACTGCTAGTTTGAACTTGGGGCGTTAAATATGAGCAAAAGATTAATATTCTCACAAGCTGCTTTGTATCCCCAGTGGCAACAGAAGTATATGCATTTGAAGCTTTCAGGCATGAACATAATCCGCCGAAATATGGTGATTGTCTCCTGCACTTGCGCATCAATTGTTTCCGATGTGTTTTGTGGCCATTCGAGCGGAAAACTGCCGCTTGAAGCATAGCAACTTAAAAGAAATACAACAGCCTGAACCAGCGATGACGCTGCCATATTTCTTGCAACTTTTTCTTCATGAAGTGGCCTCTACATACGAATTTTGCGTAGATTTGTCTTTGACTCTGCGCTACAATTCTGTAAACCTCCGATGGCCTCTGCAGAACAGCCAGCTCCTTTGGTTCGTGTAGCAAGCATACAAGCGAAGCTCCAGTAGAGCCACAGCGTAAACGATCAGTTCAAGTGCTTCCGTGTCGCTCTGCTTTTTTCCATTCATAACCAGCTTATTCCACTTGGAGCTGGCCAGATAAGCCGTAACTCGCAAAACGTTTCACCCTCTTACGTTTAGCTCAGGGTTTCAGCAGCAATCCTAAGGCCCTCGCGCACGACATGTTCCGGCTTAGTGCTAGTTGATCAACTGGCTAGCATTCCAGAAGCCCAAAACTGCAAAGGGCGCCCCACTGGAGGGCAGCAAAAAGCAAGCATTGAGGTTCAACACGACACTAGGCACCTGGCACGTGAAAGTCCGCCAGTGGGTGTTTACTGCATTCTGCAGAAAAAGTCATAATGGCTGGTTTTGCAAAGCAAACGCCAGGGCGTCAAGCTGTCTCGTAGTTTCTACATACAGCTTGTATTCTTCTTGGACAGGCGTAATGTCAGCCTTCAGCCTCAGGGGCCTGCCGTGTTCTTGTTTAAAGCGAAGGTGATATGCTGCGAGTTTGTCACCTAGCAAGCGGCGTTCCCGCTTCAGCTGGTGCAGCTGAAATGTCATTTCTTCCCGTTTCTGTTGCAAAAGCTGCTGCCTGTCATAGGCAGAGAGCTTACTCCATGATTTCTCTTTGGCAGTTACAGGTGACCTATGCCCGCCACCGCTGCTCCCTAGTCGTTGGGCTGCCTTGGGGCTGAGGCCGTCTGCAAGACGCAGACTTCGGCTCTTCCTGAGCCTCTTCATGGCGCACGTTGGGGAATTTGTCGCTGGGGAAGAACTGGCGCTGGGACTCTTGCGTCGCGTACTGGTGGCAGCACTTGCGGTGGCCGTCTGTGATGCGGCAGCGTCTACTGCGGTTGGTGTATCACTTTCAACAGCAGTGTGCCCGTTTCCTTCCGCTGCCGTTAGATGCGCTATGCATTGCTTAATACCCTGGTAATGCATGTACAGTGGCCTGAGCGGCTCCTTATCTTGCTTCAGCGGTTGGCGTCCAAAGTATGAGGCAAAAGCGGTGTTGTACGCTCTGAGTTCCTGCTTCAGCGTCTTCTTTGTGATCTGCAGCTTGTGAAGATCCCCCTGCCTCCTAGGACAGCTGCCGGAAATAGGCACGGGTCGAGCCGCCTCAGGCATCCGAGCGCCGGAGCTGCTGTCTGCGGGTCTCTCTGGCGCCCCTCCACTCGCTGCGAGAAGCCTTTGCTGGCAACCCAGCAGCCATTCGGCAGCAAACGCGCTTAACGGGTCCTGGCTACTATCTTGAGCGCTGCTGCAGCGAGCAGCTGCAAGTGCAGCAGCAGCAGCGGCACTATTTGTTCCACTGTCCACTTCAATGTCGCTTGAGCTTTCCTGCAAGAAATTCAGAGTAGAAGAAGCCAGCATTGGCGCTCAAATAAAATAATTTAAACATACTACGAAACGGCTCCCTATCCAAGAAGGTGTCTTAAGTACCTGTCTGCTCACCATGAACGGTAAAGGCTGACACGCTGGTGACGAAAGAGGGCCTTCAAGCTGCTGCTGTTGCTGCCGCTGCTGCTGCTGCCGCTCCTGGGTTTGCACCTGGGACGGCTGTTTCGATTTGACGTGCGAAAGTTTTGCACTAGTGTTTATCCTGCAGCTGGTGCTGTGCAACACTCCAGCAGAAGAGCCTCTAGGTGCGGAAGCCGTTTTGTGAACCCCAGCTGCTGCTCCCTTCAGACCACCGCTGTTGACGCTGCTGCTGCGAATAAGAGCTGCAGCCTCCCCTCGACGCCTCCCAACAGCCTGTCGCTTATGAGGCGGTCCCTCAGCACGAACTATCGAATCCCTTGTGAGTTGCAGCCTTGCGGCTGGCCCTCTTGTAACTGCTGGAGCTGGCGTCCCAGTTGCCCCTGGGTACATCCCTCGAAGATTACCCTGTGATTCTGGTCTTCGCTTCGTGCCCTTATCTGTGTTTAGCTTCGCTGCGGCTGACTTGGGCTGCTTCGCCGTGTGGGATGGCCGCTGCTGGTGCTGCCTGCATTTTTGCTGTTCCGCATAAGTGCAGCTCTCGTCGACTGCTGTTGCATCTCCTGCGGGCTCTTGCGTTTGTTCAGCGCAAGAGGACGGCAGAGGTGCCTTGGGTGGCACCAGAAGAGCTTTCAACGAAGCAGATGAAGTCTCCCGCCCCTCCGTGCGAAGCTGAGGCTCTGACTGAAGAGGAACACACCTAGTCTGGCCCTTCCGCGGGGTCGAGAGGCTACGCTGAGACTCCGTTGAGGGTTGGGCGTCAGCAGCGACTGAGGCCGTTTGTTCGGCCCTCTCCTGCGGGTGCCGCAAGGGGAATGGCCCCTCTTGTAGCGCGGACACTGGAGCTGAGTGGCTATCGAAGTCGCTGCGGAAGGTGCTGCAGCGGCTACGTGAGCTGGGAGTTTGAACAGGAGAAACTGGGGAGCCGAAGTCCTCGGAGTCCTGGTGGCCTGCTGTCTCCTCTGGGAAAAGATGCATAGGCAGTGGCGCCGCGCCAGCTTCCTTCAGAGTTCCCACCAGCAACAGCTGGTCTAGAAACCCCCCGACTGGAATATAACGTTCTGGATTGCTCAGGTTAGATGACGGGCCTGTAGGCCCTTTTGATGGCGCGGGAAACAAGCACCATCGTTTCACTGCATCTCTGAGACCAAGGGCGACCTGCAGCTGCTCAGCCATTTCCAAAGATATCCAAAACGTATAACAGCAGGAACTTGACGTTGGTTAAAAACGTCCAACAGGTGGTGCTGGTGGCCATTCTAATGCTTGATACCGTAGGAAGCCCTGTAGCTGACCCAGGCCAGATCAGCCTGGGCCGGAACCAGGATCTCCCCAGTGTGTCTTTGCAAGTATCAAGCTATAGTTTGCCACTGAACAGCAGTGACAATGTTACTTCCGTCCAAGGGAAAATTGTGTTGGCGGTGGTAGTGACAGTAGTGCTACGGTTCGTGTTGCAGTTGGTGGCTGCGGCCCCTTGTGCTGCCCAAGAGCTACTGGGGTAAGCAGAAAAAATAATGAACATCTTCGTGCACAGAAAACACTAAACATATGTAAGCAAGCTTACCTTCCATGGGAAGGAAACGGTTTTTACTTCAGAACAGCAGCTCATCCGAGCCCAGCTCAAGGAAGCTATAGGCCTGGTGGCTCACAGCTGACAACGGCATTCGCTTCTGTTCTCTTGCTTCATGCACTTGATTATGGTGGTCCCATTTATTTTTCTGTGCTCTACTCAAAGCTGCGCCGCTCGAGGAATGTACCACATTCAATGCGGTGCCTTTGTTTCAGTGGCGTTGTTTTGAATGATGGTTGGTTAGCTCCGTAGCAACGGGCCGAGAAGTTCTTCAGCAACGACAGGCTGAACGATGCTGACCTATCTGCCAGAGAATATTTCATAACCTGCTTATTGATGCGAAGGCCATCCTTGGGTTGTTCTCAACAAACACGGATCATGGTGAACTACGATTCCCGCAGCAGGCAACATGTTCTTATTTCGGACATCCCTTCAGCAAGCGGGGCCTTTGCAAATAAGTGTCTCCTTCAAACCCTAATTGTCTCCTTTTGTTGGCTGCACAGGGGTTGCGAGGTGCAGGGTTTAGGGTTTAGGGTTTAGGGTTTACGGCCACCACGGGCTTCCCCTGGGGCCCCTTCAGCACGCGGGGCCTGGCGTGAAACTTCGCTTTGCTACAACCCGCATCAGAGCAAAGGGGACCAGATGAGTTAGTTCGAAGTCTGGGTGAGACGCCGTAGCTATCTCAGTACGTTTACAAACGTGACGATTCGATGTGGTCGTTTTTCTTATACCTGAGGAAACGCCAGGACGTAAATGGCCTTTCTGGTGGTTCGGATAGAATACAACTCTTAATGCATTGGTTTCGTTTAGGAGATTTGGAGGCCCCTCCATTGGCTGCAACATGTGGGAACTGATTGCCCCAATTCGCAGCTGACAGCTTCGCTGGCTGCACCTGTACGGGTTGCATTGATTGGAGTCAGACACATTGCTCATGATCCTATATCATTACCCGCCTCATTTTGTCTGTTTCTGTATTCTCATTACTTTGCATGCACACTGCTTTGGTTAGTTGTGTGACATGAGCAGTAGAGGCTAATGATAGCCTTTCTCTTAGAAAACGCCCAAACTGTGCCACAAAGTGGATAGCAACATTTAGTTTCTCTTACCAGTTTTGGACTAGAAACTGCTTACGAGCTAGGGACTAGCACAACCTGACGGTTCGACGTGGTAAGCTACGGGCTTCTTGTGGGAAGCCGCTCAAAACGCCCTACGACGATGGCACTGCCTGTGGGTGGCCTGTGCGCAGGCGCCCTGCCGCAAGAGCCACAGACATTCTATACAGCCCCGCTGCTTCAATTACCTGCAACTATAGTGCGGAGTGAGATGCTTTTTCTCAGTGACTCAAGTGCGGGACAGAGATGATGCATGCTCCCAGTTTGACAAAACAGCGGCATTGGGCGTGAAAATACAGCTTGCTGCCGGGTCTTTGTGTCGCGAGGTGGATATCTTCTAACATTGTTTAAATGCACATACACGGAAAGACTGTCAGAAGCTACGTTCAACAGAACTAAGACCAGTTCCAAGACTCATACCATGAGGTAGGAAAGAGCTGCTCATGCAAATTAAGCAGATCCATCAACTGCAACTTTGCAGCTCTGGCTGTCCTGAGCTAGCGATAGAGCCTCAATAAGGAAATGCCAGCACTGCTGCGTCTACAGCTGCGTAGCTGAGCAAACTACAGCAACTGTGACCACTACAGTTGCTCCGGAGGCATGCCGAAAAACAGGTGGCAAACCCGCGGCATCTCCGTCGCTAACTAGTCCTGTGGCTGCTGCCGCTGAGGTTACCAGTGGCTGCCTGAGTGCTTTCAAATATTTCAGGCGATCGGGCTAGCAATGAAGCCACTAGAGCGTGAAAACCGCGCAAAGGCACACTGCAACGCAAAGTGAAGCCTCACACTAGGCTCCCCGTCTGTGGTCTCCGGCGTGTGGCAACTGGTAGATGGGCTTTATTTTGCATTAACGATAGCAGAGCTCTTGGAGCTGTCAGGGCGCTGGTGGGCAGGGCGGCAGCAGCAACAACGGCGTCCACACTAACTGTCTATGTCTTTCCGCGCTCAAGCCGCTGCAGCAGAAATGAATTCACTGAATAGGCACCCGTACTGCGGCAGCCTCTCCAAAGCCACATGCGCTGTTCTTGCAATATACAGATCCTCCGACAAACCCATTAAGGAAGCTCAACAAGAATTTCAAGAAGCATTCACGCCTCGAGACGTGTCAAAGAATGCGTTGGGCGCACATCGGAAGCATAAGGGCCCCAGCGAGAAAACAACAGCAGCATCTTTGGAGAACGAAAAAGGCAGTAAAAGCGTCACGGGAGAAAAGAGGGCCTCGGAAGCTGTGGGTAGTTTGGCAGCCACTGTGTCTGGTACAGCAAAGAGAGGCCGCTCTGTACGGCCTCTGAGAGGAATAGGCCAGCTGCAAGAGTAGCAGCCAAGCCACGGGCCATGAAACGCAGGTAGATGGAGAAGGCATGCGCTGTGGTGCAGGAAAAGCGCATAGATATTTTCTTCAGGCCCATTTACCACTGCAGGACAGCTTAACAACCAGATCAGACTCAGGCGAATGTGCCAAAAACGGTTCCTCAAAGGAAGTGGAGAGTTCAGGCCAGCACTGAAAAGGGTCCTCTAAGGACTTGGCCAGGTGGTTCAAAGTCCACGGAGAGGCTAGGAATGAAATTGCCAAGAAGTTGCCTCTGAGAGGTGCTGCTCAGGGTGCAGCTTTTGGGAGTGCAGCTGCACTCGCTGGGTCAATAACTTAGCGATGACGAGATCTATATGGTAGACTAACACAGTATAGACCCGGGGAATTCGCGAAACAGGCCCTGCGAGCCGCGGTGTATTCTTCAGGGGTGGCGAAAGGCAAGATACAAAAGAAACGCCGGATTTTTTCTGCCCTTGTTACCCTGAGGGGACCTCAATCAAGAATAAATGCCAATGCCCGCCAGCGGGTAGAGGTGGGCTCTTGAGGCCTCGAAGCAGTGGCCGGAACAAAGATAACATCACTGAGTTTAAGTTAGTTGGGCTAATCGCGGTGAAACGAGCCGAATCTGCAGCTACTGTCCTTGCCTGAAGAAGGCGGCGCTTCGTTAGAGGCAGCTATGACAAAAAGCATGCCAACGATGGTCACCCTGCTCAGGTGTGCCTTTGGGAAGCTCTCAGCAAAGAAAGGATACTTGAGGCCGATGTTGAGAACGGCTTCAGCATATTCACCTTTCCGTCTGTCCCCAGAATTAGGGCCAGAGAAGTGTTGCAAGAGCCTTCCAGGGTGAAGCGGCTTCAGGGCGACGGCCACCAGTCTTGCTCAGCGCTGTGTGCTGCCTTCCTCGCATGAACGCAATGTACACACAAGGGAGAATTGTTTCTTGAACACAGACACAACAATAAGACCTTTATTGTACCGTAATGCCAACGCATCTCTCTTGACCCTCCACTGGAGAGGTTGTACATCTGCAGGCTGCAGTTCTTCTGCCTCCCAACCAGGCCTACCGAATGCATTTTGGATATTCATTTGCATTGCTAATTTTTAACACGAGTAACACTTTTAATTAGGATACTGTGCCTTGTTCACATTTCGAGATCACGGAGCAGGAGTGGGGGTCGGGGGCTCCTATGAGGAACCTATCTCGTCTTGGCACTGTTCCTTCCTCTCCTTTTTTCATTTTCTCATATTGAGATGCCACTGTTTTCTGAATACATGGCGAATTACCGTGTTGGGGGTATATTAGTGGAAATAAGTGTTAATGGCCCAGACAAGGTCGCGGTTGTGTCGGTGACGGGAAGGGCAGCGGGTTGGGCGCTCGGTCTCGAGAGCGGCAGGAGTAGCGTTCTACGGCTTCCTCTGTGTATTTCCCAAATGGACTTGTTTTGTCTGCGTTTATTTCTTCATTTTGGCTCATGATTACTCTTGGAGGTTCCCTTCCCTGTCCCTGTTGCGTAGCCTTCTCCAGGGTTTAATACTGCTTTTCCTCCTCGATCTCCATGCGTGCTTCGGCAGGCTTCTGACTCCTTTCCTTGCGTAGAAATGCCACCAGATTTCTTTTTTTCCGGGCACTTCCTGTAAACCCCACAGCACAGACCTTCCCCTTGCCTCTGCTTCTCCCCTGAATTGTTCCTGGAGTTGAGGGGCAGCAGACCTTGGCGCTTCCCTAGACACAGAATATCGTTCCGTTGTTTAGAGTTATCTTTGAGGGTTTATTTTCAGTACAGCAATTATAGTTTTGTTGCTCTGTCAAATTCTACAGCTGGGAAGAGACCGGCTAACCAGTCCCCGCTGCGCCTTTGTATGTTGAATGCGCCGGTACTGCTGCGCGTTCCAGCAGGGCACCGAGGCAGCTCCAGCGGAGCCGAAGCAGCCGCAGGCTTCCCCTCAAGTTTTCTTCTCTGGCCGCTGTCAATCGACTGTTGTTTACCGTTTTTTGCGGTGGACGGGGGCGACTGCAGTGCGGCGGCGCCTCACGCCGTATTCATTGCATATTGCAAGCACATGCACCTACTCGTCTACGCTGTTATATAAGGCAAAGCCTTGGCGTCTTTGAAGCACTGTGGGTGGCGGCTGAGGTCTCCGAGCCACGTCTCGTTGTGTGTTCACCGTAGACAAGCGCTATGGAGAGTGGAGAGGCCCCCACCCGGTGAAGTAAATTCCCAACAGCGCGTTGCCGCTGCTGCTCGTTTTTGCAGTTGCTGCAGTTCCTTTTTGAGCTTCCATGGTTGTGTCGTTGATTGTGTGTGTCGGGTGCTCTTCAAGTGGCGGTGGAGGGGTGAAAAGAAAGGTAATGGGGCCCCAAGTAGCGTGTGTTGGGCTGCTGCTCCTTCTGCTCAGCAGCAGCAGCACAGTGTGTCTGTGCAACACTTCGACAGCGAGCTTTGACGCGGGTAATGAAGTCTCTCTTTTGACGAGCCCAGGGGGGCTCAATGGCGGCACTGCGGACGCGCTGGAAGCGCAGTGGAGCCCTTCGGAGAACGAAAGCGTGGAGAAGCTGGGAACAGCAGAAGGAGCAGCAGAAGAGGCAGCAGCAGCAGCTGCTGTTGCTGCAGTGGACGCGGAAGGCAGCGCACAGCGCCTAGGCGGGCGGAGCAGCGGGACAGCAAAGCCAGCAAAGAGGCTGCTCGGGACTCTGGAGCTGGCCCTCCAGGCGCTGCTGCTGCTGCTGCTGTTTGGCCTTCTCGCCCGCTGCGTAAATGCGTGGACGCGAGTCGGCCAAAGGCAACAGGAGGATGCCCAGGAGCTGGGACTCAGCGTTGATGGGCACTCTGCAGGTGGCCCTGGAGAGTCGCTCGCAGCAGCAGCAGCAGCAGCAGCAGCAGCAGAAGTAGCAGCGAAGCCAGCTGCGGGGGCAGCAGCAGAGAAGGCAGAAGAGCTTCAAGGAGCAACAAACGCAGAACTTCTGGAAAGGCTAGCGCGGGCGCGGGAAAGGCTGAAGCTTGCGCGGGCAGAAAGTGATGCAGCAGCTGCAGCGCTGCAGGTGTCAGTGAGCGCAGCTGGCGGCACTGCAGCAGACGCAGCGTTAGTAATTCAAAAAGCTCAGCAGGGCATATCCCAGTGGAAGCGCCGCGAGGAACATCTTCAGATCGCTGAGGCTGCAGACTCTCCTGAGGAGCTGCGGGCAGCAGCAGAAGAGGTGCTGGCGGAGATGCGGGCGGAGGCAGCAGCAAGCCGCCAGGAGCTGGAGCAGCAGCAGCAAACTTGGCGGATGGTTAAAAAACGCAGATCAGTCTTAGACGTGGAGCTGGGCAGGCTGGAGGAACAGCTGACTGTTTTGCAGGTAACCGCGCGGCCAGAAGCAGCCGAGGCGATCCGTGCGGAGAACCAAAGACGGAAGGAGGACCTGCAGCGGCAACTGGCTGCTGCTGACGAGGAACTGGAAAAAGGGAAAGCGACACTGGAAGAGCTCCAGCTCAGTGCCTCGACCAGCCAAAGCCGAGGGGTGCATGTACAGCGGGCGGAGGAGGTGCTGCCGGAGCTGTCGAAGGCGCTGGACCTCCTAGTGGGGCAGACTAGCGAGTCGGACGCTCAAGGAGCTGCAAGCAACGAGGAGGTTCTGAAGGACATCCAGCTGTATCCCGAGGAGCAGGAGCTGCTAGAGTTGAAGCAGGAACTGCTGCGCGTGGAGGGCAAGCTGATGACGGTCTTAGCAGAAGAACACGCTTTGAGCGTGAAAACTGCAGAAACAGGGCTGGCGCGCTCCATTTTGAATCAGCTGCGGAGCCGGGCGTGGATTCCCGAGGGGGAGCAGCCGGGAACCCCGAGGAAAAAGGGTTCTGAAGAGGTCGTGTTCGACTCCTTGTACATGGAGGCCAAAAAGCGACACGTGCGTCGGGCCGAGGCAGTGCTGCAGGACTTAATGTACAAGAAGTCGCGGCTGAAGCACCAGAGCGGGAAGCTGCAGGAGAAATACATGGACTTGGAAGTGGAGGTGAAACAGTGCGAGCGGAAGGTGGAACAGCTGAAGGAAACGCTAGTGGAACGGGCGCAAAACCCGCTGGTGTACAGCTTAGCTGAAATTTCGCGCTTAAATGAGAAGATGCTGAACAGCAAAGAAACAGTTGCTGTGGTCTTGGCTAAAGCCTCGAGATTCGGGCCCGGCCTCTTCTCCAAAATCCCACAAGACGCAGTGCAACACCGGTACTACAGCCGCCACTTCTCTCCCATGGCGGATGACCTGCTTACGGCAGTTGAAAGCATACTTGAGGCCGGCCTCCAGCTGCGCCTTGCCATACGCAAAGCAGCGGACAGCCTCGTAACTATGCAGCTAATCGAGTTCCTTCAGCAAGACGGGCTGGAGACGCTGCTGTCCGCCGTTGTGGGCGGCCCCAGCTCGCCAGAGCAGCTGGAAATATCCACTGCCCGCTGGGATGCCACTGTTGGCCTGAGGGAAACGGCGGAGCAGCGGCTGACCACTGCAGAGGCCAACGTGCAGAAACTGCAAGAGGCCCTGGCTCGTCTTGCGACTTCTCGGCGGTGGTTTCCTAGCCAGGTCAGCAAGGAGCTGGCGGCGCTCTCATTCATAGCCAGCGAGAGAAAGAAAATTGAATACTACAAATCAGTTGTAGATTCGTTGGCCTCTGTGACTGAAGAAGATGTGAAAAAGCAAGTTCAGGACATCTTCCTTGAGGCTCTATGGACAGCGCTGCGACGCAGAGCCATCTTTGGCTCTGACGAGGAACTCCTTTTAGCCGTGAGCAGAATACATTTATCCAAAATTGATTTGACAGAGGGCAAGCTTACCGCACTGTCAGAGGAGCTCTCGCTGGACGAAATGTACTACTCACCCGCAGTCGCACCTAGCGACATCTTGGCATTTGTTCCCGACTGGAGATCTCCTTCGCCGCCCCCGGAGCTTATACCGGAAACTGTGCCCAACGTCCTGCAACTTAGGCGCCCGAAGAAGAAAAGCGATCAAAATGAAGCAGAGAGGGCGCAAAGTTAACCTAGCTACGACTGCGCTCGCAGCATGACGAAACCCATGTTTGCGGCCTTTTCTAGAGGCAGCGCCAGTAGCTATTTTATCTATACACCTTTGTCGTCGCGGTGCATGAATGCATGACCCAGCTGCTGCTGCGGTTGCTGCTGATACTGGTCTTCGTCCCTCCTCGCCTCCCTCACAGGCGGCGCTCCGACGCAGGCGGAATCACTGGTGGTCCCATACCTAAAGAGATGGACTGCCGGGTCTGAGCGTAGAACTCGCTGCCTCCTCTTCTGTCTTTTTTTGGTTGCCGCTGCAGCCAAAGAGAGATGCATAAGCCGCCACAGAGCCGAGACAAAGGTCTCCTCTTTCGGCTATTTCTTAATACAGGTCGCCGCAGCAATGAAATGCGGTCTGGCGTCTGATGCTGCTGCAGCAGAAACGCATGGAGGGGAACGCAGCAGCAGCCACTCTGGCGCTGGATCTCCGCAAATTTACCGCAAAAGACCAGAGCACGCCAAAAGCGAGGAGACGCCGCCTCAGCGGAGCGGCTGGGTGCAGGAGCAGCAGCAGCAGCAGCAGCAGCAGCGGAAGCGGCATGTGGATCATTCGCTCGCGTGCTGTGTACTGAGGGTTCTTTCATGTCCACGCGCCGTCAGTGGCGACTTGACGGAGCCTGTCTTTTGGTGGACGGGTTGCACAGCGTGAACTGAGTTGTGTAATCAACCCAGTCCGAGGCCGTAAACCCAACACCCTGAAACACAAAGCAAACAATGCATTTGGGGCGCCAAGCAGCGCAACGCCCGACCGCTCCAGCGGATTCACTGAGCTTTGGGGCGAAATTTTGAGGAGTTTGTCGCAGTTTTAGTTCGAGGGAGTTGCTGCCTTGCGGTTCAGCTCGCCGGCGCCTTAGTTGCAGCGCACGTGCATGAGAGTGCGTGAATTTCGTTGTTTCTCCATGCAGCTTCGATGCACTTGGAATGCGCGTGCAAGGTATTTGCGTTCACATGCATGTTCATCAAAACATGCATGTGCATGCGCATGCCCGTGATGTTTTGCATATGCACTCTACCTGCACAAATTTGTGGAATTCGTTGTGAAGCGTGTCTACTATATATATATATATAACATATTTACACTTATGTGTACGCACATGTATGCACGTATGCAAAGTGATGCCTTGTCTTTCGAAGTTGATCGTACGCACGAGCGGTGTTGTCATGTTTCTGTTGACAGTGAAGAGAATAGGTCTAGTTGGAATCAAATGCGGGGAGCGAGCAAGGCGCTGGATGTATTTTATTGTGCATGAAAAATGGGGGCCAGCGGGACGACACTGTCCTACAGCACATCCTACGGTAGACTCTTCAGAGTTGTGCATGCGCTCAACTCCGCATAACCGAAAATAGAGGTTCGCGCACATATGAACATAACAGGAATTGTAAAGAAATTGTTATTTTTGCGGCCAGGGCGGCCTGCAGGGCCACCGGGCGACCCAGAGGCTCGTGGCCGTCCCGAGGAACTCTGCAGGAACCGGAGCCAGAAGAGGGCCACGTGCAGCCTCCTTGAAATTTCTGATCAAACTTATATTTCACACGAGTTGGGCTGGCTGGGGAGGGAGTCTCGGGGCAGGAGAGCGAAGGGGTAGCCCATCTGGCGCTGGGGACAGCCCACAATCAGCTAGCTGTGAGGGAAATTTTGAGTTAAGTACTTGTAATAGTAGTGATTTGAACAACTGGCTGGGCCTGGGCGGGGGTCGCAGCGACGTGGCCAGCCAGAGGAGCCCACGGCTTGCTTCTAGGCAGCTTTGTGGCAGTGTGGCAAGTGCCCGCACTTTTTGCGGACATATTTCGTGGGCGTGGCTTCCTGTTCAGCCATATTTGCACGGAGTAGATGCGCAGGCGTTGCTGCGCACGTTAGAGGAGGCCATTCCTAAGGAGTGCAGCCTCATTCAGATTACTCACACATTGCTTGTGCTATTTGCCCAACAACGCTGCAGCGTTAATGCGGCTGCAGCACAGCGCCCCTAGAGGCGACTGCAGCTAGCAGGGAATGTGGCGGGGGCTGCTTCTTATGTCGGCAACGCTTGAATTTTAAGAGCCTCTAAACAGTCTTTTCTTGAAGAATATGCAACAAGGTGTAAACCACTGGTTTGCGGTGAAGAAGAACGCGGTCCACTGGCTCTTTGCAGTTGGGGCTTTGGCAGGGGCCCCACAGTGAGGCCCGCAGCTGGAGCTGCTTTGCGTAGCGAGTAGCAGCGGCTGCAGTTGCTTTTACTGTTCAGATTTGTCTCATTTATTTAGAAGAACAGAACTGTAATTCTCAATCTCTAGCCCGCTGCTTACTACCAGCTGCTTCCGTACAGCCTGCGGGCAGCAAACATGGTTGGGGACCCCTCGTCGGGTAAACAGCCAAAGGGGGGCCCTGACAAGGCCCCACAGGAGCCTCAGAGGGCGTCTGCTTCTCCAGCTGATGCAGTTAAGGAAGATTACAGAAGTGAAGGCGCTGTGGCACTACACGAGGTGCGATCCCTGCCAGGAGGCCGTGAGGTGTACGTACAGGTCGGCGGCATCTTCCTTCTCGCTGACGCTGCCACCGCCGAACGACGCCTTCGGCAGCAGCAGCAGCAGCAGTGAAGAGCAGCTGCAGCAGCTACACGCAGCACCGGCAACGGCTTCACCAGCAGCAGCTGCACCACTACCTGCTGCGGCTCCAGAGGCCCACGTGCCCCGCACCTCCCTCCCCAAGACAAAACCGCACTACAACTCAGTTGCTGCTGAGAGGCAGCAGAAACGCTGCAGCAGCAGCTGCCCCTCCATTCCCGGCGCAGCAGCGCCGTTCTGCGCAGCGAGAGTTCGACAGTATACATGGGCACAGCCCGGCAGCTAGCTAGCTAGCTAAGGGGAAGCAAACTTGATTAGAAACTGAACTCTTTTACCGTTTTTCCGCATGCTCGAAATAGCTGGTTGCATCCCGTAGCTAGCTAGCTAGCTAGTAGCTGCCTTGTTAGCTAGCGAACTAATTCGTACACAACTAGTTGCTGCTTCGTGGCCTGCTCCAGAAAACAAGTAAGATGGAGACAAGAAAACGCCCAAGCGTTACTGACACCGCAGCTGAAGAGCTGCCGCACCCACACTGTACACAAATGCCCGGCAGCTGCGGGCTCACTTAGTAGCCGTAGCTAGTGCTTCTGCTTCTGCTGCTGCTGCTGCTGCTGCTGCTGTGTGATGGCCAGCCGCCGCTGCCGCCCCCTTCTGCGCGCAGCTCCCACGAGTTGACTCGGGGCGGACCTAGCTAGCTAGCTAGCTAGCTAGCTAGCTGCGGTGGACACGGCTAGTCATCTGGCTAGCCAGCCAGCACCACTTAAAGGGGTGCCACAGAGCGGCGAAACATTCGCCGCAGTGGCTGCCGGGCACTCCTTCCGGTGTGGTGTGAACGCTGCTGCGTGCCGGGCAGTCGGTAGCCAGCTGTGTAGCTAGCTGGCTGGCTAGCAGTCGCTAGCCAGCTGTGTAGCTAGCTAGCCATCTAGCTGGCTACGCAGCTGGCTAGCTAGCTAGCCAGCTAGCTAGCCGGCTTGCTCAGCAGAACACGGCGGTGGAAGGCCCCCGGGTGGCCGGCGAAAGGCCATTAGTCAAGCG
This sequence comes from Eimeria tenella, assembly GCF_000499545.2. Classification (NCBI taxonomy): domain Eukaryota; phylum Apicomplexa; class Conoidasida; order Eucoccidiorida; family Eimeriidae; genus Eimeria; species Eimeria tenella. The sequence goes on along the minus strand of NW_013543232.1, from coordinate 18,611 downwards.
GGTTTGTAGATCTCGCCTGCGTCCATATACTCTTGTCAGCTGCTGAAGCTGAATTGGGGCCAACTGTGGAGGATGGAGTGGCTCCTGGGAAGCCAGAAGCTGCTCCTCCAAAGAGGTTGGCACCCTGGGTGCCCAGCCCCCAGCCCCCAAATCCCTGCTGCTGCTGCTGCTGCTGCTGCTGCTGCTGCTGTGCTGCTGCTGCTGCTGCAGCGAAAAAGCCCCCCGACGCCGGCTGCTGCGCCAGAGAGGCAAAGCTAGTCCCTTGTGAAGCAAATGCAGAAAAGCCGCCTGAAACGGCAGCAGGCAGCAATGACAGAGCAACGCCTCGGCAGCGTCAAGAGCAGCAGAAGTAGCAGCAGCAGCAACGGCAGCACTAGACCCAAGTGAAGCAGCAGCAGCACAGGGGCAGCTGCTACCCTGCGCGGCCCCAAAAACGCTGTCAACGCTGAAACAGGCAAGACACCTAAGCACCAGGGCCGCTGCTGGAGCGGGGCCAAAAGCTACTGCAGTTGCTGCAGTGGGGCCAAAAGCTGCTGCAGCTGCTGCAGCGCGGCCAAAAGACACTAGGCACAGCAGGCAACACAAACAGCAGCAAATGATATAGCCACACACCTTGCTGCTGGTTGTTAGAAAAGGCCGACCGGGTTGCTGACATATCGGGCCCCCCTCCCAGCTGGACGTCGCCCAGGCCGCTGCTGTTGGTGGACTGCAGCAAACAGGCATAACGGCCAAAAGGAAGCAGCAAGTTAGCTGCTGCAGCAGCTGCTGCCACTGCTGCTTCAGCTGGCAGCAACTGCAGAAGCTCAAAGGCAGCGTCAGCAGCAAAAGCAGCGCAGGCGAAACTCACCAGCCCGAAGTTGTATGTTTGGCGCTGCCCCACTGACAAGTCGCTGACATTAATGTTGCCGAACGAAAAGCTCGGTTGCTGCTGCTGCTGCTGCTGCGGCTGCTGCTGGGAGAAAAGAGAGCTGCCAAAAGGAGAGGCAGCGCCTGCTTGGGCTCTTCCCGCTGCTGCATTGGCAGCTGCTCCAGTATCGCCACCGCCGCCACTGCTGCTGCTGCTGCTGCTGCCAAAGATGCCGGGCCCCAGGATCCCCACAAGCCCACCCGTGGAGGGCCCCTGTGAAGCACTTCCTCCAAAGGGCCCACTGGAGCTGAAGGGCCCCGAGGCTAGTGAAGACCCTTCGAAGCCGGAAGCCTGCGTCGCTGGTGCTGCTGCCAAGCTCTGCCCTATGCTTTTAATGTCTAATGCCGTGCTGCTGTTGCTGCTGCTGCCGAAGCCCCCGCTGAACAGACTTGGCGGCTGGCGTGACGTCTGTGGAGTGCTGCTGCTGCTGCTGCCGAAGAGGCCTCCGCCGCTGCTGCTACCGAAGAGGCCGCCACCACCGCTGCTGCTGCCGAAGAGGCCCCCACCAGCACCGCTGCTGCCGCTGCTGCTGCCAAAGAGGCCACCCCCGCCGCTGCTGCTGCCGAATAGGCCACCCTCTCTGCCGGCTTCGGTTTGGGCAAAGAGCCCCCCGCTGCTGCTACTGCTGCTGCCGAAAAGACCACCAGAGCTCCCGCTCTCGGCGCCCCCCTTAGCGCTGGGCTGACTGAGAGTGCCGAACGGCAACTTGAGGGAACTGCTGTCGCCTTTGGCAGCAGCAGCAGCAGCACTTTCCTCTGCTGCTCTTCCGTCGCTGCTGCCAGCCGCCCCGGCCTCTTTGGGGGCACCACCCCCAGCCTCCTTGGGGGCCCCCACGCCATCCTTGGGCTTCTCCGAGGCCGCCTTCGCCGGCTCCCGCCCCGCCACAGCCTTCGTGGGGTCTGGGGGCAGCAGAGCTTTGCTGGACTCTGGAGGCAGTACAGCTTTCGTGGGATCTGGAGGCAATATAGCTTTCGTAGGATCTGGAGGCAGTACAGCTTTCGTGGGATCTGGAGGCAATACGGCTTTCGTAGGATCTGGAGGCAATACAGCTTTCGTAGGATCTGGAGGCAATACAGCCTTCGTAGGCTCTGGAGGCAATACAGCTTTCGTAGGATCTGGAGGCAATACAGCTTTCGTGGGATCTGGAGGCAGTACAGCTTTCGTGGGATCTGGAGGCAATACAGCTTTCGTGGGATCTGGAGGCAATACAGCTTTCGTGGGATCTGGAGGCAGTACAGCTTTTGCTGGACTTGGGGGAAGTACAGCTTTTGCTGGACTTGAAGGAAGTACAGCTTTTGTGGGGTCTGGAGGCAGCACAGCTTTGGTGGGGTCTGGAGGCAGCACAGCTCTGGTGGGAGCTCGAGGAAAGAAAGCCTTAGTGGGGACTGGGGGCATTGGGGCCGCTGTGGTGGGGCTGGGGGAAGCTGCTGCTGCTGCTGCTGCTGCTGCTGCTGCCTTAAGGGCACTTCCTGTAGGGGCTGGCTGAGTCTGTGGGGTCCCCGCTGCTGCTTTCAGGGGCCCCCCTGGAGCCCCCGCCTCTCTCGAAGCAGCAGCAGGCAGCAGAAGGGCCCCTGGGGGCCTCGCAGGGGCAGCACTAGGGCTGTCGCTCTCGGAAATGCGCCCCGCCAGCTCGTCGCTGTCGCTGCACAGACCGCCGCCCCTTCTGCTGCTGCTGTTGCTGCTGCCGCGCCCGCGGCCGCTGAGGGATCCTCTGCAGCTGCTGCTCTCGCTGCTTCCGCTGCTGCTTCGGCTGCTTCTGCTGCTGCTACTGCGGCTGCTACTGCTGCTGAGGCACTCCACATCGCTCCAGCCTTCTAGGCTGCTGCCTAACGTTTCCCACTCAGCGCCCAGATCTCCTCCTTGCTGCAGCTCTGCTGCGGTCTTATCTTCTTCAAGGCTTGCCTCCTCCTCTGCAGGCCCAAGTCCTTCTGCTCCCCCTGGAGAGAAGCCTGTTTGCTGTTGCTGCTGCTGCTGCAGTCGCTGCAGCAGCGCACGGCGGCCCGCTGCCTCTCGCGCGCGGGCAGCAGCCTCCTCCTGTAGCAGCTGCTGCACCAGCTGCAGCGGGGAAGTGGCTTCCGAAGACTTGAGGGCATCTGCCGCACCCGCAGGGGAGAGAGCAGAGTCCAGCCGCAGCTGCAGCCACTGCTGCTGCTGCTGCTGCTGCACCAACTGCGCTAGCTCCTCTGACTCTGCACAAGGGTGCTTCTGAGATGGGGGCACCATCGTTGCCTGCTGCTCCACAGCAGACAGAGACTCTTCTAGAGTAGCAGCATCCTGCTGCAGGCGCCTGCAGCAAGCAGCAGCAGCAGCAGCAACACAACACATCACGCCCAACCGTTTCGGATAACCCAAAGAACTCCAAAAGATGCACAGCAGCAGCAGCAGCACGAGTCAGCAAAGCATCACCTGGCTCTCTGCATCAGCTCGGAGATAGCTTTCTGCTTCTCCTGCAGCAGCAGCAGTTGCTGGTGTTCTCTCTGCTGCTGCTGCTTGCAGCTACCAGCACGAACTTCCTGCGCCGATGTTGACTCCGGTACTGCTGCTGCAGTTTCTGCAGGACCTTCGTTGCTGCAAATGAAAAGTGACTCCCTCATGCGACTTCCCAGTGTCTGTATAGCTTGAGCAACATCTTGCTCTGCTGCTGCATCGCGGCCCGCCTCTGCTGCTGCCTCTGCTGCTGCTGCGGCGGACTGAGATTCACTGGCCTGCTGCTGCACCGGCTCCTCCGTCTTCGCCTCTAGGAAAGTGGAAGGCAACATGAAGCGAGCGCCAGGTCTGCACGGTTGCCTGCTGTTGCTGCTGCTGTTGCTGCTGCTGTGGCTGCTTTTCGCAGCAGATGGCGCCTGCATGGCTGGCTTCTGTTGCTGCTGCAGCAGCAGCTGCTGCGAATGTGTCGCGTCTGGGATCGCATCGCCAATAGCCTCCAAGGCCAAGGCGTCAGCGCGGCTTAGCAGCAGCTGCACCCGCCGCTGCTGCTGCATCACTGCAGCACCGAGGCTGCAGAAGCACAACAACACACTGCAGCAGCCGCTGCAGCGTGCACTGCAGCTGCAGCACGAGAAGCAAACACTGCAGCAGACACGGAACGCGCAGAAGAAAAACTGGCAGTGTAAGGGGCAGCAGCAAATACAGCAGCAGCAGCAAGAGGGGTAGAAAGTACCGCTGCAGCTCCTGCTCCAGTTGCTGCGCATCTTGAGGCGGCAACTCTCGCAAGTTCTCAGTTAGCGCCAGTTGCTCTTCATAAAGCTGCACTTGCATTAATTGCTGCTGCTGCAGGCGCAGCATCAGCTGCCGCAGCTGCCGAGCCCGCTCTTTCACACCCAGCCGCTGCTGCTGCCTTTCCTCTAGCGAAGAGCCACCAGCAGCAGAAGGCAGGAGCAGCGCAATGTCCTCCAAGTGCTGCTGCTCGTCAGCCATGAGAGCCAAAAGGCTGTCGCCTTCTTGCAGCTCCTGCTGCAGCAGCTGCTGCTGCACCAACAGCCTGCTGAGAATGCGTCGCACTCTGCCGCTCGCCTTGGCCTGCGTCTCCTCCGTGTCTCGAAGGTGAGACACTCGCTGCAGCAGCAACTCTTGCTGCTGCTGCAGCTGCTGGACTGCCGCCTGCAGCCCCGCCACCTGCGAAGCCAAGGTCGGCTGCTGCTGCTGCTGCTGCTGCTGCTGCTCTACCTGATGCCGGTCAAGTTGCCGCAGCTGGTGCCTAAGTGAATCCTGTGCTGCAGAGCAGCAAACCTCAGAAGCAGCTAGGCGCCACTCGAATGCACGCAGAGCAGCAGTAAGAGGAGCAGCAACAGCAGCAGCGAGAGATCCAGGGGCACCAAAGAGCTCTTCGCCGTCGGCCACCTGAAAAGACACCACGCAGCTGGCAGCAACAACAGCGCAGGCAATCGAGGCAAAAGCGACAGCAGCCTCACTAACAGCAGCAACAGCAGCAACGCGGACAGGGGCAGGGCCACCAGCAGCAGCCACTGCTGCGCCCTGCAGCAGCAGCAGCAGCAGCAGCAGAAAAAACGCACCCGTCTTAGAAGCTCCGACACCTCCAGGTGTTCTGGAGAGGACTGCAGCCGCTGCCGCCATCTGCTGAGCACGCTGCTGCTGTTGCTGTTGCTGCTGCGTCTGGACACAGCAGCACGCACCGTCTGCCCTGCTGCCGCAAGAGTGGCTTCCCTCGCTGCTTTGCTGCTGCTGCTCCAGCGCTCCTCGTCTGCAGCAGCAGCGCGGCTGCTGCTATGCTTGCTGTGCCTTTCTTCATCGCGCTTGCTCCTCCTGCTGCTGCTCTTCCCAGCGTTGCTGCTGCTACCACGCCACCTCCCGTGTGCAGCCTGTCGGCTGCTGCTGCTGGTGCTGCCCCTCCTACCACTCTTGGTGCTGCCTGGCTTTCTGCTGTGGCTCCGTGCCTTATCTCCTTTGCTGCTTATGCTGCCCTTGCTGCTGCTGCTGCGGTGCTTGCTGCTGCTGCTGCTGCCGCTGCTGCTGGGCTTTTCGCCTGAAGCATCGGCCAGCTTTGCCCCCTGCTTCAGCGGCTGCTTCCCAGAGAGCCGCTGCAGCCACAACTTCATTTGCTGCTGGTCTTGCTGCTGCGGGTGCTGCTGCAGCGGCGGCAGCAGCGGAAGCTCTACGGATTCCGTATCTCTCACCACTGCCAAACAGCGGTCAGCGAAGTGGACAGTCACTTCTCCTGCAGCCAGATGAGCAGCAGCAGGTGCAGCAGCAGCAGGTGCAGCAGCAGCAGGTGCAGCAGCAGCGACCCAAGCAACAGCAGCTGCAGCCGCAGCTGGCACCGCAGGAGCAGCAGAGTGCCGCCGCAACAGCGGCAGGAGCAGCAGCAGCAGCCACCAAAACAACAGCAAGTGCAGCAGCTGCTGCCGATACAGCAGCAGCAAATGCAAAGCCTGCAGCAATGGCTGCCGCCGGGCATATACGCAAGCGCGCAGTGGACAGTTCCACCACAGGGGACCTTCTTGATCTAGTGAACTCTAAACCCTAAACCCTAAACCCTAAACCCTCGGGAGTCAGCTCTAGGCGCTAACCTGTCGACTCGGCGATGAAGAAGACAGCAGGGGAGCTCAGGAGAGGCGTATCAGCATCGGCCTGGAGTGCAGCAGCCAAAACGCAGCCCCAATCCTAAACCCTAAACCCTAAACCCTAAACCCTGAACCCTGATCTCTCTGCAGCGAGCAACTGCCGCCTGCAGGAGATTTGCATGCGCTGCTGGTGGGGCAGCCGCCCCACGAGGAAACGTACAACTAGGGTTTAGGGTTTAGGGTTTCGGGCTGGGCGCTGACCCCGTCTCTCATAACCCCGTCAGGGAAGCCCGTGAAAACCCCCAAGCCCAAAGGCCCCGCCTCCTCGTCTGCTGTCTCGAGGCCCTTCCCCTCGGCGAAGACCACGCAGCCCCACTGAGCAGCAGCTGCGAGAGGCAAACACCCACAAGCCGTCATGCGCTGCTGCTGCTGCTGCTGCTGCTGTGGCTGTTGCTGCTGCTGTGGATACTGCTGCTGCTGTGGCTGCTGCTGCAGCAGCCCCATACGATGCTCCAGAAGCTGCTTCCTTACCTTCTGCTTCTTCCTGACTGTCGCCCCAGGAGAGCCTTTTGCTGCTGCCTTGTGGCTGGCGCACAAAGGCGTCGCAAGCAAAGAAAGAGAGCTGCGTGGTGTCTGTACACCTCACGCAGACTGCCCCCCAGTCCCACAGCGGGACAAAAGCAGCACTTGTTGCTGCTCTAACCCGCCCGAGGTAGATCTGCAGCAGCAGCAGCAGCAGCAGCGCAGCAGCAGCAAGTGCCGTGAAGCAGCAGCAGCAGCGGCCCTCAGCAGCTACCGCAGGCTGCCCATAGGGAAACCGCAGCACTTGAAGGCGTTAGCAGAAGCTAGCAGCAGCAGCACCGCAATGCGCAGCAGCAGCAGCAGCAACTCGCCTCGTTTAAAGCCGCCGCAATCGGCACAAGTTGAAGCTGCTCCGGCGTTTCTGCTGCTTCGATTTTGGCGAAGAGCAGCAAAGAAGAAAACTGCTCATCCTCTGCCTCGAGCTGAGCGTCTTCTTCAGCAGCGCTTTCAAACTGCTGCGGCTGCTGCTGCTGCTGCTGCTGCTGCTCATCCTCGTCTTCTCCTACGTCTGCCACCCGCACTGCGAACAAAGCTGCTAGAAAGGGACCAGCAGCAGCAGCAGCTTCGTGGTTTCCCGCAGCAGAAAAGCCAGGGGATATCCAAGAAAGTCCTAAGCAGCGGCCCTTGCTGAAGCACAGGCACGTCGCAGCAGCAGCAGCAGCAGCTGAGGCAGCAGCAGAGCCAAGGGAAAAGCCAGACCACGCGCAAAAGCAGCAGCAGCAGCAGCAGCAGCAGCACAAGCAGCAGCTGCAGCACGCGGTGCGCACCCTTTAGCAACGGCTGCTGCTTCCAAGTCCAGTGGGCCGTCCAGGCCAGAGAGGTCAACACGCGCCAGAGACAAATCGCTGCTGCAGCAGACGCTGCTGCTGCTGCTGCTGCTGCTGCTGCTGTTGCTGCCGCTGCTGCTGCCACTCTTCACATTCGCCGTCAGAGCCCAGAGAGCCAAAGGACTGCTGGAGCAGAGCAGAGCCACAGTCTGCTTCAAAGGGCCCTCCTTGCCAAGCCCAGTGGTCCCGCTAAGTGCTGCAGCAGCAGCAGCAGCAGCAAGCCATGCGGGACGTGCACAGAGCGAATACGCCGGCGAAACGCATACCGTGGAACCGTATGCTGCTGCGCTGCACCAGCAGCAGCAGCAGCAGCAGCAGCAGCAGCGGCAGCAGCGGTGGCCGCAGCAGCAACAGCAGCAGAAGCAAACTCTAACCTACAGGAAATTCTCAGCGCCGGAGACACCGCAAGGTGCACATCTCCCCCCCCATCAGCAATGAAGAGACCGCTGCTGTAGGTATTCAGCAGCAGCCGCCCATCGCCTGCAGCAGCAGCAGCAGCAGCAGCAGGAACAGCAGCAGCTGATGCAGCGCATGCTCGCGCTGGCGTACGACTTAAAGAAGCTCGCCAAGAAGCAGCAGCGAGGCGAAGCACCAACAGCAGCAAAAGCAGCATCAAGCCAAGGAAACAGCAGCAGCTGCAGCAGCAGCAGCAGCACCTGTCCAGGCAATGCCGGTAATGTTCTCGGGCAGCACGGCTGCCTCAATCCGCAGCGACGAGGGCGACAGACAAGCTGCTGCTGCTCCTGCAGCAGCAGCAGCAGCAGTTGCTGCTGCTGCTTCAGGGGCTTTTGCGCAGTCCCCCACCCGCAGCACCAGCGCACGCCTGCCCGCAGCAACTCCTAGGAAGCGGCAGCAGCTGCTGAGCAGCAGCGCCGTCACTTCACTCTCCAGCTGCAGCATCAAAGGCAGGCGAAACACGCGGGCCACTACCAGCAGCAGCAGCAGCAGAAGCAGCAGCAGCAGCAGCAGCAACGCTCGCTGCGGCGGCAGGCACTGCGCGGCGCTGTGGGTTTCCTGCTGCTCAGGTGCGAAAGAAGCGCGGCGTCAGCGAAATAGCCACAGCAGCAGCACCACCTGCAGCAGCAGAGGCAGGAGCAGCAGCAGCAACAGCAGCAGCAACAGCAGCAGCAGCAAAACAAACCTCTATGGGCGGCTGGCGAAGCTCGAGAAGGCCTCGAGCAGCAGAGACAGCGCAATATGGGAAAACGCGATTTCCGCATCCCAGAGCCAGCAGGTTGCAGCAGTGCAGCACGCACAAGTTGCTGCTGGCCTTGCTGCTGCTGCTGCTGCTGCAGTCGAGACAAAGCCTGTAGGCTGCGACAGAAGACAGAGGGGAAAGGGGCAAAGGGGCTCTGGCCTAAGCAAAACCTCAACCATGCTTCAAGCAGCAGCAGCAGCAACAGCAGCAGCAGGTACTGACCATGTTGGAATTTGAGAGACCGGCAGTCCTCATAACACTCCATAAGGTACGGTTCCCCCATCTTGAGTGCTGCAGCTGCAGCTGCTGCGCAACGACAGCGCCGCTGCTGCTGCTGCTGCTGCCGAGGCTGCTGCGGCTTCAGGTCCCGCTGGCGCCCCTGCTGCTGCTACTGATGCTGCTGCTTGCACAGAAAGTGCTGCTCACGGAAAGGCATTCGAGGAACGCACCAGAGACTGACACCGCGGGCGCGTCGCTATGCAGGGCCGCCAGCAGCAGCAGCAAAAGCAGCAGCAGCATGGATGGTTGCTTGATATGGACCCCTATAATGCCCCCGTTCACTGCTGTGCTGCTGCCGGTTGCCTTTGCTACGGCTGCTGAGGGACCTTGGAGGTGCAGGGCCTCACGGGGGGGCCCCACGAAGGCAGCTGCTGCTGCTATGGAAGCAGCAGCAGCAACAGCAATTGCTGTACACTAGCTTTAAATGCGCCTCAACTGGTGATGATTACCGCTGGTGTTATTGCCTGTGGTGTGGCGGCCTCTGCAAGGCTAGCAAGAACAGCGCAGAAACGGTACAGAGGCCCCGAGTCCTTTGCTGCTGCTGCTGCTGCTGCTGCTACTGCTCTTGCCATTCAGCATGCCGGGATGCCGATGTTCCTATAAAGTTGCGCCGTTTGATTAAAAAGCTGCTTAAGTATTAATAATGCTTTTTAAATAATAACATTTCTATATATGCACATACTTACTACAGTTTTTGCTGCTACTGCTGGTGCAGCCTCTGCCGTTGTTGCCGTAGCTGCCTTCCGCCGACTCAAGAACAGCGAGTTGCTGCGCAGCAGCAGCAGCAGCAGCAAGAACCTTACCGCCCGCGCCTATTTCAAAAATATTGATTCTCTTCAAGAGGCCTCAATAGGACCTCCTTTGCAGCTCGCAGGAATGTAATTTGGCTTGCTGCTAGTGCCGTTGCTGCTGCCACTGCTGCTGCTCGAAGTTCGAATGCAGCCGTTGCACTGGGAAAATAACAACCCAGAGAAGCTGCAGCACAACCTTAAGCAGGAGACAGGCCCTTTAAAAGCGCTACTTCAGCTCGCCACCCGCTGCTTGCCTTCCTGGTCTTTCCACCAGCAGCAGCAGCTGCTGCAGCAGCAGAGTGGGCGGCAACGACACACCCGCAGCAGCAGCAACTTTTCCCACCATTACTTCTTTTTCAAACAGAGTGACTTCCCTTGAGGACGGGGCGCGAGCGCAGGCGTCGAATGCCGTCCGGCAGCAGCAGCAGCGGCAGCAGCAGCAGCAGGAACTGCGCATCGAATTCACTTATAGCCGGTCTCCGAACTGGGCAGCAGCAGACCGCTAAAGAGCAGCAGCCTTATGAAGAGCAGCGGCAGCAGCTACGCAGTGAACGCAGCTATTGTTTACCGCCCATCTGAACAGCAGCGGACACTTGGCAGCGAGTGGTTGACATTCAGCAGCAGCAGCAGCAGCAGCAAGGCTGCTCGCGGAAGGTCAGGCCCCCATTGGGGCTACTGAAGCAGGTACAGCAGCAGCAGCAGCACAAGCAGCAAAAGCTGCACCTCGCGGCGCTACGATGCAGCAGCAGGACGCCAGAACTGTTTTGTCGGCGCCTGAGCTTTCTCATGACAGGTTTTTGAAGGTACTCCTGCTGCTGCTGCAGTTGCTGCTGCAGTTACTGCTGCGGTTGCTGCTGCAGTTGACGCTGTTGTTGCTGCTGCTGCTGCCGTTTGAGCTGCTGCAGGCTGCTTCGGACACTGCCGTGGCTTTCTGCGGCGGGAACTTGTCCCGTTGCTGCTGCGCAGCTGCGCCTTCAGCGGCCCCTGCTGCTGCTCGGTTTGCTGCTGCTGCTGTTGCTGCTGCGTACACTGGTGCTGCTGCTGACCTGAAATTACGTGTCCTGCTGCTGCGTTTGGTTCTTCAGCGTTTAAACGAAACTCAGGAGCGCAATTTTTATTACTCTTCCCAGTACGTCCGAAAATGCTGCTGTAGCAGAGCAGCAAAGAGCTGCTGCAGGTCGCTGCTGCAGCGCCGCAGCACTGCAGCAGCTGCAAGTGCTGCAGCTGCCGTTGTGCTTTTGTTTGGCCCTGCAGCAGTCTTCTGCTTTCATTGACGTCTAGAGCAGCACATACCGCTGCTGCTGCTGCTGCTCTTTCTGCTGCTTTTGCTGCTGCTGCAGGTATTCAGCAGCTAGTGCTGCTGCCACCCCGAAGCAGCAGCTGCAGGATAGTATGAAGGCTGAGTACTACATGAGTGGCGCTGCAGTTCCTTGTTTGCTGCATGAGGTGCAGCAACGCTGTCAGCAGCAGCAGCAGCAGCTACTGCAGCAGGAGCACCAAATGTGGGATTCCTCGCTGCTGCCGCAGCAGCTGCTGCCGCAGCAGCTGCCGCCGCAGCAGCTGCAGCAGCAGCAGCAGCAGCAGCAGCAGCAGCAGCAGCAGCCGCAGCTGGGGCAGCGGCGCTTCTCCTTCGCGCCTGACGGATTAGACGTTTATTATTATATCCCAGTTCGCCGCGCTTCAGACGGCATAGTGGGGACAGCAGCGCAGCAGCAGCTGCACCAGCAGCTGCAGCAGCAGCAGCAGCAAGGTGGCATGCATGTGAGGGTGCAGAAGCAAGGAAACTGCTTTACGTGGCTTCCAGCTGAAGGTCATTTCTACTCTCCTCTAGAGTCGCTTAGGCAGCAGCAGGAGATACAGCAGCAGCTGCAGCAGCAGCTGAAGCAGCAAATAGAGAAACAGATGGAGAGAGACAAGCTAGAGCAGCAGAAGCGAAATCTGCAGCTACAGTGGAAGCTGCAGCAGCAACTGAAGCAGCAGCAGCGAGAGCAGCAGCAGCAGCAACAAGCCCTGCTGCTGAGTCAGCTGCGACAGAAGGAGCTCCGAAACTTTCACATATACTCTGACGGAGTCGGCGAGGTGCCGCAGCTTCCTCAGCAACAGCAGCAGCACAAGCAGCAGCAGCAGCAGGAACAGCAGCTTCGCCCACAGCAGCCGACACATATTGATGGGCTGTGTGAGGCGAACCGCGCCGCTGCTGCTGCTACTGCTGCTGCTGCTGCTGCTGCTGCTACGCTTGATGATGATGACGGCCGCAGCACCAGCAGAAGGTCCTCAGACACAGGGCCTTGCTGCGGCATCGGGGCAGCCCTCCCAGCTTTTCTTCAGCAGAAGCCGCAGCAGCAGCAGCAGCAGCAGCGGCAGCAGCCAAACGTGCTGCTGCACATTGCAGAGTGGCCAGTGAAGCCGCCCGAGGCGAGCCCAGACCCGACTGTGGAGCTGCTGCGGCAGAAGGTGGAGCGGCAGGAGCAGCTGGTGCAGCAGCAGGAAGTGCAGCAGCAGCTGCTGCGCCGCCAAGTTGAGGCGCTGCAGCAAAGGGCACGCCTGGAAGCTCATCACTTGGAAAAGCTGCTGCAGCAGCAGCCAGTTGCGGGCCCGAGGGAGGAGCCTGCGCCGGACGTTTCGACTCCCGAGAGCCAGCAGCGGGAGCAGCAGCAGCAGCAGGAGCAGCAGCAGAAGGCGCAGCAGCAGCAAGTGCAGCAGCAGTTGCTGCAGCAGCAGCTGCAGCAGCAGCTCCAGCAGCAACGGAAACTGGAGCAAGAGTTGCAGCAGAAGCAGCAGCTGCAGAACAACGTGCATACTGCACGCGGAAGCACAAGTGAGCTGCCATCGAAGCAGCAGCAGCAGCTGCTGCAGCAAAAGCAGCGGAGTGCCGCTGCGGTAGACCTCAGGAGACACGAAGCATTTCTTGCTGCTGCTGCTGCTGCTGCTTTTGTCTGCAGCTAATGCGTCCCAGATCATCGCAAGTGGCCCTCCGCAAGTGAGACTGGCTGCAGCAAAGCGCTGCTGCTGCTTCGGGGTGCTGCTTCTTTACGCAGCTAAAGCTATCTCTGCTGCTGTTGCTGCTGTTGCTGCTGCTGCTGCTGCCCCTTTGCTGGCCCCGAGGATTGTATTGCTATTGGCGGTTTGCTGCTGCTGTTGGTGCGCTTTTGCAGCTCATGACCCCCGCATTCTGCTGCTGCTGCTGCTGCTGCTGCTGCTTCTGCTGTTCGCCGCAGAGCCTTCAAGAAACTTTCCCAGTAGAAGTTTATCACCTGGACCGCGAAGAGTCCCCGGGGGGCCCCCGGGGGGCCCCGGGGGCCCCTGGGGTTGGGGGGCCCCCGGGGCGGCAGCCAACTTGCGACATTTTTGATTTGTCCGAAGACATGGGAGTGCTGCCGCTGCAGTCTGCTGCTGTTGCTGCTGCTGCTGACGACTGGCTGCTGCTCACTGGCTGCGGCAGCGGCGCTGCGGGGCAGCCCCAGTACCCCGGAGAGGCGCAGCTGCACGGCCCTGCGAATTCGCACACAGACACAGAGACAGGCACAGCAGCAGCAGCAGCAGCAGCAGCAGCAGCCGCAGCGTCTAACACGTCCCCTTCGTCATTGCAGGAAAGCCCAGAGGAGGACTTGAGCCCGCAGGACACTGTGAGGAGACTGTCAGGACGCGGCTCATTCGGTGGGGTGGAGGCTGCTGCTGCTGCTGCTGCTGCTGTTGTTGTTGCTGCTGCTGTTGCTGCTGCGGCGGCTGCTATTGCTGCTGCATTGTCGGATGCTGCCTCTGCTGCCGCTGCTGCTGAATCTGCTCTTGGTGCTGCTTGTGCTGCCGCTTGATGCCTGCCGCTGCTGCATGCTGTTGCTGCGCTGCTGTTTGCTCTCTCTCGAACTGCTGCTGCTGCTGCTGCTGCACCTGTGTTCGTCTTGCAACAGGCAGGAGTGGGGAATCTCCGAGAGATTTCAGCTCCGAGGTAGAGTTCAGTGCTGCCTTTGCAGCTGTTGCTGCTGCTGTTGCTGCAGCTGCTGCAGCAAGTGTTGCTGCTGCCAGTGCCCGATTTAACGTTGCCTTTGCGGTTGCTACTGCAGCTGTTACTGCAGCTAGTGTTGCTGTTGCCGCTGCTACTGCTGCTGTTCTCGCCATTGCGGTTTAGTCTGCTGTTGCTGCTGCTGCTGCCAGCTTGAGGTTGCCTTGCTGCCGCTGCTGCTGCTGCTGTAGTGTTGAAGCATCAGAGGCATGCGACTCTCTGGACTGAAGGGGCCACCAAAGAGGTGCTTCCTGACTGCCGTGCTTGCTGCTGCTGCTGCTGCTGATGATGATGATGCTCACCCGGTGCGGCTGCTTTTGCTGCTGCAGGGGGCGCCTGTGGTGTACGCGCGGTTCGGCCAAGTGGCTCATCGGTACCTTCAAAGCATCGACCGAATGGCCCGCAGCATAGAGCAGCAGGAAAGGCAGCAGCAGCAGCAGCAGCATCAAATCGAGCGGCAGAAGGAGCAGCAGGAGCAGCAGGAAAGGCAGATGCAGCAGCAACAGCAGGTGGAAGAGCAGAAAGAGCAGGAACAGGAAAGGCAGATGCAGCAGCAACAACAGGTGGAACGGCAGGAACAGCAGCAGGAGCAGCAGGAAAAGCAGCAAAAGCAGCAGCCGCAGCAGCAAATGGAGCAGCAAAAGCAGCAGCAAGAGCAACAGCAGCAGCAGCAGCGAGGGCAGCAGGTGCTGCAGCCGAACTCAAGTAAACGAGCGGCTGTAGCTTCAGAAGCGGCGGAAATGGCAGGAGATGAACCGACAGAAGCCGAAGCAGCAGCAGCCGCAGCGGCAGCAGCAGCAGCTGCAGCAGCAGCAACAGCAGCAGCGAGTGCACCGCCAGAGGAAGCAAATATAACAAGTGCAGCATGAGGCTGATGTGAGCTTCCCTGCTGCCTCTTTCCGCGTTTTGCTTTCATGTGTTTCAAAGAGGGGCATAAGGCGGCAGCTCGAAATAGCAGCAGCAGCAGCATTTGAGCAGCAGCAGCAGCGTACAGGTGCAGATAACTCTGAGTTTTGCTTTTATATGACACCAGCTCGGTTGCAGCTGCTGCACCGGAGCGTGGTAAGCTGCTGCTGCTGTTGCAGATGCAGCCAAGGCCCTAGATGCAGCAGCAGGTGCGTTCTAGGCCCTGCAGGTTTTGCTGCTGCAGCAGCAAAACCTAATTCAGCAGCAGCAGGTAAACGGTGCATGGCAGGGCCCCGTTTGAATAAAACCTTTAAATGTGTGCGTAGCTCGACGGGCAGGCAGAGGACCCTGCTGGGCTGGCACAGCAGCAGCAGCAGCAGCAGCAAGCAGCAAAGCTGCAGCAGGGGCAGCGCCTGTCGCTGCAAGAGCTGCAGCAGCGCTGCAGTAGCAGCGGCAGAAGACGCAGGGAGTCTAGCAGCACCTCTGGGCGCCCCATCAGAAGCAGAGAGAGCAGCAGCAGCAGACAGGTTTGAAAACAGAATAGAAATAAAAGTGCAGAAGCTCTAAAGGAAATGGCTAGCTGCAACTCACTGCGGCTAAAAGCTGGTGCCAACGGCCCGCTGTGGCTAGCTGTGGCTAGCTGCAGCTAGCCGTGGCTCCCATTGGCTCCCTGTGGCTAGCTGTGGCTAGCTGCAGCTAGCCGTGGCTCCCATTGGCTCCCTGTGGCTAGCTGTGGCTAGTTGTGGCTAGCTATAGCTAGCTGTGGCTAACTATGGCTAGCTTTGGCTAGCTGCGGTTAGCTGCGACTAGCTGTAGTTTGCTCTGGCTGGCTGTATGTAGCTAGCTGTGGCTCCCTCTGGCTAGCTGTGGCTAGCTGTGGCTAGCTGTGGCTAGCCTTGGTTAGCTGTGCCAGCTGCCCCCGGTGTATCTGCGCTGCTGCTGCACCTTGAGGGTTTTGGCTGTGCTGCTGCTGCACCTTGAGGGCCTCAGTGCTGCAGTCAGCATGCATGGGGGGCCTCTGCTGCTGAAATGAGAAACGCCTGCAATGCCGCTGCTGCTACTGCTGCAGCAGGTGCAGCTGGATCAGCAGCAGCTGCTGCTCCTGCAGCAGTTGAAGCGCGCAAGCCTTCATGGGAAGCCGGTGATTAAGCTTTCCCGCTGCAGCTGCTCTTGCTGCTGCTGCTGCTCTTGCTGCATCTCACGCTGCCGTTGCTGCTCCCGACTCTGCCATGCCATTTGCGGTCGCTGAGCAACGCAAAACAAAAACTGTAGTATCTGCTGCAGCAGGTTTGTCAGACATACAGAGAATAGTTCAAATGCAGTGCAGCAGTCGGCGGCGGAGGCGTGAGCAGCAGCAGCAGCAGTAGCAGCGCCCAAGGGGCCCCTGCTGCAGCGGGTTTGCTGCAGGGGAGAACTTCCCATCTTCTGCTTCAGCAGCAGCCCAAAAAATAATTGGATTTGGAAGGAGGAGGGGGTCCTAAAGGATTTAGAGCAGCTGAGGCCGGGAGGCTGCACTGTGGGGCCCCGCAGCAGCAGCAGCAGCAGCATCGGTCCTACCGGATTCCGTGGCAGCTGGGCTTCTGCTGTAGAAAAGTCTTTTTCAAGAGCAGCAATTGCTCTTGAACGGTGTCGCAGCAGCAGCAGCAGTAGCGGCAGCAGCTGCAGCAGCAGCACCTCAATGTCTGTACACCGTAAAGGGAATGCTGCAAGGGCGGGGCACAGGCCCTCTCGAGGAGGCTCGAGGCCCCCGGGGGGACTGAAGCGCCACTCGAGTGCCCCTATTAGCAGCAGCAGCACCAGCAGCAGCAGCAGCAGCAGCAACAGCAGCAATGGCAGGGCTCGTGGGAAGCCTGGGACCGGAGGGAAACGAGGGGCCCCCTACAACCGTGGGGGCCCTCCCAAGAAAAGATTCGACAATAAGCCCAGCAGCAGCAGGCCTGATGTAGGCAGCAAGCCCAAGCAGCAGCAGCAGCAGCAGCAGCAGCAACGGCAGCAGCAGCAGCAGCAAAAGCAGCACGCCGAGGGACAGAGGAAGCCGCAGCAACAGCGGCAGCCTCCCCAGCAGAAACGACGGCATCAGCAGCAAGAGCAGCCGCAGCAGCATGACGACCATGCAGCAATAAAAGATGAGCAGCAGCAGCTGCAGCAGCAGGTGAAGGCGGCGCTGCAGCAGCGGCATATCAAGGACGCGTCGGCGAGGCGGTGGGATCGCTGGCAGCAGCAAAAGCAGAAGAGGGAGCAGCAGCAGCAACAGAAGGAGCAGCAGCGCGCAAGCAGCTTCATCAGCGGCTCAAGCAGCAGCAGTGCGAAGCCTGCTGCTGCTGCTGCTGCTGCAGGAACTGCAGGCACTCCCTTTCTCGTTGCATCACACTCTGACGCTGCAGCAGCAGCAGCAGCAGCAGCAGACGACCTGCTGCAGCAAGAAGACGTGCTGCAGTGGCTAGACAATTGGGGCAAGGGCCCCTGGCACGCGGCAACGAAAGGCGCAGAGAGCGCAATAATGGAGTTGCCTATCCCCTGCAGCAGCAAACAGAGGAGCAGCAGCAGCAGCAGCAACAGCAGCAGCAGTAGCAGCAGCGTGGACTGGCCCCTCTGGGCAGCTGTGGGGGACAGGGCGCTGCAGCACGTCACCAACAGGCTTCACGCTTTGCTGGAGACGGACGCAGAGCAGCGCTGGATGCTTAAGAATGCTGGTTTGCTGCAGCAGCAGCAGCAGCAGCAGCAGTCGGGAGTGAAGGCGTGGCGCAAGGGAGCAGCAGCAGCAGCAAGAGGCGAGCAGCAAAAGGGCCCCACGCGAGGAGACGAAGTTTCTTCGCTGGTGCTGCTGACGCAGGAGGCGCCCATCTGCAGCAGCAAATGCTTGCTGCGGCTGCTGCGGCATGCTGCTTCCAGAAGCAGATCAGAAGCGCATGCTGCAGCAGCACAACTTTTTGAACTTTTCTCTGGCCCGCTGCTGCTGCCATCCTTTAGGAAGCTGCAGGGCGTGCTGCAGCACCCGCAGTGGCTGCTCGACCGCGTCACGGAGCTGCTGCCGCTGCTGCAGCAGCAGCTGCAGCAGCAGCAGCAGCAGCCGAAGAAGAAGCAGAAGACCCACCGCGAGCCCCAGGAGCAGCAGCAAAATAAGAAAGAACCCGCCAGAGCTGCTGCAGTTGCGCTGCTGCAGCTGCTGCTGCTGTGGCGCTTCGAGGAGATGCTTGCGCAGCGCTACAGCGCCTTCGTAACGGTACGTATGCAGCAGCAGCAGCAGCAGCGACAGCAGCAGCAGCAGCAGCAGCAGCAGCAGCTTTGAATGAAGCAATGCAGAAGCAGTCCGGCAGCGCAGCGGCGCTACTGTCAAGTTACAAGCGAAACGCTTCTTGCTGCTGCTGCTGCTGTTGCTACCGGGTGTTGGCGTTCGCCGCCACGTTTATCTTCTGGCGTTGCTGCTGCTGCTTCTACTGTTGCTGCTGCTGCTGCTGCTGCAGGTGCTGCGGGCGCTATCTGAAGACAGCATTTCAGCCCTTGCTAACCGCTCCTTAAAGTTTGCTGCTCAGCTGCTGATAAGGAAGCCGGAGCAGGAGCAGCAGCTGCTTTCTCTTCTTGTTTCAAGGCTTGCAGCTCAGGAGGGAAAGGTTTGCTGCTGCTGCTGCTGCTGCTGCTGGTGCTACTCGCCTGCTCGTGTGCTGTGCTAACTGCTGCTGCTGCTGGTGCTACTCGCCTGCTCGTGTGCTGTGCTAACTGCTGCTGCTGCTGCTGTTGCCACTGCTGCAGCTGCCGCTGCTGCTGTTGTTGCTGCTGCTTGTGTACAGCGGGGGCGTTGATTCCGCATTTTGCATGGCACCCGGTGCCTTGAGTGTTGCTGCTTTATGCATGCGTCCTTTGCTGCTGCTGCTGCTGCTGCTGCTGCGGGTCTCAGGTGGCGTCTTGCGCGTCGCTGCAGCTGGCGCTCGTGCTGCGCAGACACCGGCCAATGCTGCCCGTAGTTGCTGCCTACACAGCAGAGTTTGTGGAGCAGCGGCTTGCTGCTGTGCTGCAGCAGGGAAAAACGCATGCAGCAGCAGCCTGCTTCGGGTTGCTGTCGGTGTACAGACACTCGAAGCAGCGGCTGCCCGCGCGCTTCA
>NW_013543231.1:895-1477 GCF_000499545.2 Eimeria tenella | reverse complement strand
TGCTGCTGCTGCTGCTGCTGCTGCTGCTGCTCGTGCAGCTGCTGCAGCCGCTGCCGCCGCCTTTCAGGAATGTTGCGCTGCGGCTCCACACAAACCGCAGCAAAAACGAACCGTCCGCCCAGCAGCAGCAGCAGCAGCAGCAGCAGCAGCAGAGTCTGAAGCAGCGTCTCAGCACCACTCAGAGCAGCAGCAAAAGCAGCGGCAGCAAAAGCAGCAGCAGCAAAAGCAGCAGCAGCAAAAGCAGCAGCAGCAGCAGCAGCAGCGCGTAGGCCCCTAACCTCATTTGCTGCTGACAAACCCCGCATAGTTGCCACGGCTGCAGCAGGGGCCCCCTGACCCTTGGGGGCCCCCAGGGGGCCCCCCTTGGGTCTTTTGTGTTCATTTAGAACTCTTTGTACTTCTTGAATGAGCTTCTCTAGGGTTTGTAGCTGCCTGCAGAAGCAGCAGCAGCAGCAGCAGCAGGCTGCTGCTGCTGCTGCTGCTGCCTTTGTCCTAGCTGCTGCTGCTGCTGCTGCTGCCGCGTGCATCGCGTGCTGCTGCTGTGCAGCCACCAAAAGGGCTTCAGCGGGGTGCCTCTGGGGG
>NW_013543231.1:0-812 GCF_000499545.2 Eimeria tenella | reverse complement strand
CTGCTGCTGCTGCCGCTGCTGCTGCTGCTGCTGCAGCTGCTGCTGCTGCTGCAGCAGCAGCAAAGGTCCGGGGCTTGTGCATGCAAGTTCTCTGCTGCTGCTAAAAGCGGCTGAATTGCTGCAACGGGGCAGCCAACAGCAGCAAGCAGGTTCAGGCGGCAGCGGGGCCTAATAATAAATAAATAAATAAATAAATAAATAAATAAATAAATAAATAAATAAATAAATAAATAAATAAAGTTTTAACTGAGGGTTTAATTAATTAGTTTAGGATAATGGCTAGCTGGTCTACAAATAAATCGGGCCGCAGCTAATTAACCAAGAACCAAATTAGGGTTTAGGGTTTAGGGTTTAGGGTTTAGGGTTTGCGTTACGGGTTGTGAAAGTGGGCGTTGATCTCCACGGCGAGTCGGTCTTGGCGCTTTTGGTTTTCATCTTTTTTGTTTTCATTTTCATTTTTAATTTCATTTTCAATTTCTTTTTTAATTTCTTTTTTAATTTCTTTTTTAATTTCTTTTATTTCTTTTTTCATTTCTTTTTCTTTTTGCTTTTCTTCGCCTCCTCTTCTGAAGACGCGGAGGCTGACGATGCAGGGGCGGCTCCACAGTTTGCTGCTGCTGCTGCTGCTGCTGCTGCGCTTGCTGCTGCTGTGGCTGCTGTTGCTGCTGCGGCTGCTGCGGCTGCTGTTGCTGTTGCTGCTGCTGCTGCACCCAAACAGCTCGTCTTCGGAGCTGCTGGAGAGCGCCCAGGGCTCGAAGGCTTCTTCGGAGCAGTCCGCAGCAGCAGCAGCAGCAGCAGCAGCTGCTGCTGCT
>NW_013543230.1:3489-3648 GCF_000499545.2 Eimeria tenella | reverse complement strand
GCGGCCGCGGCAGCAGCACAGCGACAGCTGCAGCAGCAGCTACAGTGCAGCAGCGGAAAAAGCTCGAGCAGCAGCAGCAAATGCGCAGCAGCAGCAGCAAACAATGTCAGCCTCTAGAGGAGCGAACCAGAAGAAATTACATGGCGAGACAGTTTGCTG
>NW_013543230.1:727-3378 GCF_000499545.2 Eimeria tenella | reverse complement strand
CCCCCCCCCCCGGGCCAGCTAGCCAGCTAGCTACAGCTAGCTAGCCGGTTAGCTAGCTAGCTAGCTAACCAGCTGGCTAGCTAGCTACAGCTAGCTAGCCAGCTGGATAGCTAGCTAGCTAGCTAGCTAACTAGCTGGCTAGCTAGATGGGGTCAGCTAACGTTATAGCCAGCCAGTTAGCTAAAGACAGGTGGCTAGCTAGCTAGCTAGCTAGACAGACAAGTAAAGCTAGCTAGCTGGCCAGCTAGCTAGCCAGATAGCTAGCCAGCCAGAGCCAGCTAGCTGGGGTATGGGTGAGGTGTTTCTTTTAAAAGATTCGGGGCCCCCTCTGCTGCTGCCCCCAGGGGCCCCTGGGGCCCCCAATATGGACTGGGGGCCCCCACAGCCCCAGGGGGCCCCAAAATCCCGGGGGTCCCCGGGGGCCCCAAGAACCCAGGGGCCCCCCAAAACCCAGGGACCCCAGGGGCCCCGGGGGCCCCCAAGGACCCAGGGGCCCCGGGGGCCCCCATGGGCACGGGGGTCCCGGGGGCCCCCAAGGGTACGGGGGCCCCAGGGGCCCCAGGCGCCCCCAAGACCCCAGGGGGCCCCAAGACCCCAGGGGCCCCGGGGGCCTTGGAGGCCCCTTGGGCAGCTGGGGCTTTAAGGGCCCCTGAGGCCTCGGGGGGCCCCCAGGGGCTCGCCGACATAGCCGCAGGGGGGGGCCCCCAAGGGGTACTTGGGGACCCCGGGGGCCCCTGGGGGGCCCCCTGAAGGGCCCCCTGGGGGGACCCTTGAGAGACTCCGTGGGGGGCCCCCTGTGTAGGGGGTGGGGGCCCTTTAGGAGGAGTCACAGCCGGTAGGGACTGCGGGGCAGGCATTCCTGCTGCTGCTGCTGCTGCTGCAGCAAACTCCGCCTCCTGAGGAGTCTGGTAAAAAGTCTGTTGCTGCAGCGCAGTCGAGGCATTTGTCCCTGCTGCTGCCCGTGGTGCTGCTGCTGCAGTTGGTGCTGCTGCTGCAGTTGGTGCTGCTGCTGCAGTTGGTGCTTCTGGTGCAGTTGGAGTTGCTGCTGCAGTTGGTGCTGCTGCTGCAGTTGGTGCTGCTGCTGCAGTTGGTGCTGCTGCTGCAGTTGGTACTGCTGCTGCTGGTGCTGCTGCTGCAGCGGGTGCAGCTGCTACAGCAGGTGTAGCCGCTGCAGCGGGCGTAGCTGCTGCAGTTACTGCTGCTGCTGTTGCTGCGATGTCTGCAGCAGCAGCAGCAGCAGACGTGTCCTGCGAGAAACGCACCCGCGGCTTTGGCGGCGCCTGAGGCGCTGAGCTGCTGCTGCTGCTGCTGCTGCTGCTGCGCTTGGGTGAAGCAGCAGCAACAGACGTCTCTGGCGCTGTCTTCACAGTAATGTCCGTCTGCGGGCTGTCGGTGATGCTGCTGCTGCTGCCACTGTGGGGCGGCGACTCGCCTGCTGCTGCTGCTGCTGCTGCTGCGCGCATTTGCGCGTGCAGCAACTGCTGCTGCTGCCGCGCTGCAGCAAGCACGCCCTTGCTTGCTGCTGCTGCTGCTGCAGGGCCTCCTCCCGCCATTGACTGCCAGCCGGGGGAGCCCGAAGTGCGCTCTGCACGAAAACCCTAAACCCTAAACCCTAAACCCTAAACCCTAGACCCTAAACCTACAGCCTGAAGGCCCCAGGCCAGAAAGCAGAACCATAAACCCTAGATGAAGTACACGAGCTGCGGGGCTGCCGGGAAGCGACAGGGAGGGTTTGCAGCGCGTCCTAGGGTTTAGGGTTTAGGGTTTAGGGTTTACCGAGGAAGGCCTTGGCGTCTCTGAGGGTCACTGTACATACACCCCAGCGCCTGCCAATTACAGCCAAAAGTCGGCCCAGCTGCTCCACGTAGGCCTCAGCCATTTCTGCCACGGCCTGCGCCAAACCCTAAACCCTAAACCCTAAACCCTAAACCCTAGGCCCTAAACCCTAAACCCTGGCCCTAGGCAATGAACCCTTGGGAGCCCTTTGAGTCGCTATTTGTTTGGGCGCAAGGGGAGGAGGGGCTCGAGACAAAGAACGGCCAAACTAGTTAACTAGGGTCTAGGGTTTAGGGTTTAGGGTTTAGGGTTTGAGGTTTAGAGCTTACCTCCAGACACTCGGGGGTTGCAGAGGCGTTAGGGTGTAGGCGCTTCAGCAGCCGCTCAACTGTCTCCGGTGTGACAACGGAGATCTTTGCTGCTGCTGCTGCTGGTGCTGCTGCTGTTGCTGCTGCTGCTGCTGCTGCTGTTGCTGCTGCTGCAGATGCTGCTGCAGGCGCGGTGCCTCCTGCTGCTGTTGCGTCTGCTGCAGGAACACCCGCAAACATCTCTCCTGTTAGGGGAGGCGCAACATCTGCTGCTGCAGGTGCTGCTGCTGCTGCTGCAGCTGCAGCAGCAGCAGCAGCAGCAGGGGCTACCTCACTCATATCACGGAGGCAAGCAGCTGGAATAAGGAAGGCCGCCCGCTGCTGCTGCTGCAGCTTCAACGCATTAGCTGTTGCTGCGGCGACACTCACAGCAGCAGCAGCAGCAGCAGCAGGACTCAAGGCAGCAGTGACTACTGCTGCAGCTGCTGCAGCTGCTGCTGCTGCCGCTACAAGGCCCCAGGCTAAGGCCTGAGCCGACAAGATAGTCTACTGCTCCATAAGGTAGCT
>NW_013543230.1:0-627 GCF_000499545.2 Eimeria tenella | reverse complement strand
CCCAGGCTAAGGCCTGAGCCGACAAGATAGTCTACTGCTCCATAAGGTAGCTGCAGCAAATTTGCTGCTGCTGCTGCTGCTGCTGTAGCTTTCGGCTTTTCCTTGCTGCTGCTCCTCCTGTGCCACAGCAGCAGCAGCAGCAGCAGCAAAGTGGCACGCAATCAAAGCATGTCCCGCGACTTCTAACTCACCAAATATTTATGACTTGAAACTAACGCGAGAGCAGCAGCAGCTGCTGCTGCTGCTGATGCCTGGGGGCCCTCTGGGGCTGCGTTTGGCAGTGTTCAGTAGCCGCAGCAGCAGCAGCTGCAGCAGCAGCAGCAGCCGCCACTGCTGCTATCATTCGCAAGAAAATGGTAATTCGAGTCACAATTGTGGATTATTTTCTTTAGAAGCAGACGAAGCAGCATCTTCGTTGCTGCTGCAGCTGGCGCGCTGCTGCTGCTTCACGCAGCACAGCAGCAGAAGGCGCAGCGACAGGAAGAGAGCAGCAGCAGCAGCAGCAGCAAGAGCAACGCGAACTGCTGATGTAGAGATATCAGGCGAAGGAGGAAAAGGCAAAGAATTGGGTAAAGGTACTTCACCGCAGCAGCAGCAGACCGGCAGGAGCCGTAGCAGCAAGTCAGC
>NW_013543229.1:1197-1814 GCF_000499545.2 Eimeria tenella | reverse complement strand
ATTATTAAAGAGGGTTGGCTTAGCAAACAAAGCCGCTATCTTAAGGACTGGCGGCGGCGGTGGTTTGTATTAACTCCGCAGTGTTTGTGCAGCTACAAAACCTCCGATGTGCATTCTCAGAAGCCCACAGAGGTAACTGCGAGGGTTTAGGGTTTAGGGTTTAGGGTTTGGGGTTTGGAGGCGGGAGTGGGGCGTTGCGGGCTGGCGAATCCGGAGCGGGTTGAGGCTAAGATGGGGCTCTGGGCAACGTAAACCCTAAACCCTAAACCCTAAACCCTAAATCTCTGGTGCTCCCGTTAGTAGGGAAGTTTGTTTTGTGTTTTCTCTCAATGCCGGCTTCTCCCGCCACTGTCAAGTTCTGCTGCTGCTGCTGCTGCTGCTGCTGCTGCCCCATGTGATCTGCATGCTTGCTGCAAGTGACCCTAGAGTGCACTCTGCGGGCCGCTAAGTGTGCTGCAGCTGGCAGCAGCAGCAGCAGCAGCTAAAACACGGGCAGAAGCAGGACCTGCTGAGCTGCTGCAGCAGAGCAGCAGCAGCAGCAGCAGCAGCTAGGGAAATGTTTGCAACTCAAGCTGCAGCGATTGTGTAAAACTGCAAAGCAGTTCTGAACCAAAACG
>NW_013543229.1:924-1148 GCF_000499545.2 Eimeria tenella | reverse complement strand
AAACGACTGCTCACTCTGCTGCTGCTGCTGCTGCTGCTGCTGCTGCTGCTGCAGGTGCTTTACCTGCGGGACTGCAGCACGGTGAAGAGTGCGGAGGAGGAGACGCAGCGGGAAAATGCCTTCCGCGTGGACAGCAGCAGCAGAAGCTTTTTGCTGCTGGCAGATTCGCCGCAAGACAAAGAAGCTTGGATTGGCCACATTGGCCGCCAGATGGTCCGGCCTTC
>NW_013543229.1:0-814 GCF_000499545.2 Eimeria tenella | reverse complement strand
CGGGGCTGGGAGGCTGCTGCTGCAGCAGCAGCAGCAGCAGCGGGGGCGGCGGCGGGGGCAGCGGGGTGCTGGACACCGGGTGCTGCACTTGCTGCTGCTGCTGCTGCTGCTGCTGCAAGCAGTTCGCAGGACAGCATTGCCAGCCCTTCAGGGCTGGCCTTTGCCAGTTGCAGCAGCAGCTGCTGCTGCTGCTGCTGCTTTGGGGCGGGACTTCAGCGACTTCTCTCCTTCCAGCAGGAAGCAGCGCAAAAGGAGCTGCAGCAGCAGTAGCAGCAGCAGCAGCTGCTGCTGCTGCTGCATGTGTATCTCTGGAGGGCCAGCTGCGGGTGAAACAGCCGACGCCTGGCAGCTACTGCAGCACCTGGTATTCGCAGCACAGCGGCAGCAGCAGCAGATGAAGCTTTTTGACTGGAGCTAGAGTAGCAGCAGCAGCAACCACAGCAGCAGCGGCAGCAGCAACCACAGCAGCAGCAGCAGCAAGAGGTGACCTCGTCTATTAGTCCGAGTGCCTTCGCCTCCTCAGCGTCAAGCAGGCCCCCATCAATAGCCAGCTGCCTCAGCCGTGCCTCTCGCTGCTGCTGCAGTTCCTGCTGCTGCTGCTGCAGCTCCTGCTGCTGCTGCTGCTGCTGCGCTGCGGCGTTCAGCAGCAAGTGTATGTACAGCTCGCGGTCGCCGCGCGCCGCCTCCGCCCTTGCTGCAATTTCCTTTGCAGTGCCGCTGCAGCAAATGGGAGGGGCCTTGAGGCTCACCCTGCAGCAGCAGCAGCAGCAGCAGCACAGGCAGCAGCAGCAGCAGCAGCAGCACAGGCAGCAGC
>NW_013543228.1:826-1715 GCF_000499545.2 Eimeria tenella | reverse complement strand
TAACCTACTCACGTCCACAGTGTGACAGGCCTTCGATTAACGTCGCGAAAAAAAAACTCTGCTAATAAGCGCATTGGAGAAGTCGACAAACAGCAGGTGACCAGTACGCACGTACGCTCCATGATGCACACGATTTTCCGGATGGTAGCGTGGCTAACCATGAACCACTTCTGGGTCAGTGCATGCTGCAAAGGAGCACGAACGGTCCCGAACCATGCAGCAGCAGCTACCCCGCATCCAATGTTCGTGCCCTGTGAGCCCGGTGTAACGCGTGGCAGTCTGTGATGCAAACGGCGACAAAAGAGCCCGAAGACCAGCGCGCCAAATAGCATGCAATATGCGCTTGAGCACTCTAGACAAACGCCCAAATGGAGCACCTTAGCATGCCAAGTTACAAGACGAACCAGCTAGACTTCAATACACACACACTAAAGCTGCGTTCATGAAGGAGAAGATCAGCACGAGTGCGCCACCCCAACTCACTCTCTGAAAATATGTAAAAAATTCCCCGACATTTCTGCTTCCTCCATGCGAGCACCTAACGCAGATACAAAAAGGCAGCGCTACGTTCCAGGACGGCACAGTGGAGAAACTAGTAAGCCAAGCAACCAGTCAACACTGCCAACTGCCTGAGGCCACTGAGCAGCTGTCCCCCAGTACATTTCAAACGTAGCCAAGATACGAGTAGGCGTTCATGACAAAAATCCAGGCCTCTAGAAAGTACTTGTGATCTCAGCAAATGCCTGACCGAACCCACGCAGCCTCAAATACCCAGTGATGCTTGGACAAACAAAATGTACACGGCGACCATAGGCTCCCACGCCCATACCTAATAAGAAGAAGCAGTTCAAGAGCCAAGCGTGCGTGACTGAATAGGACCTCACGAAGT
>NW_013543228.1:601-726 GCF_000499545.2 Eimeria tenella | reverse complement strand
ACAGTGGAGAAACTAGTAAGCCAAGCAACCAGTCAACACTGCCAACTGCCTTGGGACACTGAGCAGATGAGCAGATGTCTCCCGTACATCTTTACGTGCATTTCAAAAGTAGCCAAGATAAGAAG
>NW_013543228.1:0-414 GCF_000499545.2 Eimeria tenella | reverse complement strand
ACCGACACAAGCAAAAGTCATCTCTGAAGCTAGCACTCGTTCTCTTCTTACTCCCTGTGTTCCACAACATATCCAAGCATCCCCTTGATGACAGCAGGAACGAGCGAGACTGTTTAAGATATCAAGAAGTACTGAAACAAAAACACGTCATGACGGCAGCTAATACTCGTTCCCTTCTTACTGCCTGGGGTCCGATATTTCACAAAATGTCCAAGACTCCCATTGACACAAGCAAGAATGAGGAACTTACCTCGTCGCACTGCGTTCAAATGCAGTGTACTACCAAGCCTAGAGCAGTGGCAACTGACAAGGCATCATCGACAGCGTAGCATAACGCTGGGCAAAACCGCTTCGTTGCAGAAGCAGTGCCCGTCTCTGCAAAGCAGTCAAACATTGCTCACAAGACGTTCATCA